>NC_064640.1:688587952-688890982 GCF_023864345.2 Schistocerca serialis cubense | reverse complement strand
GAAAGAAGTGCTATTAGATAATAAAGGCATGAAAGCTTTTTCTGTCACAGCTCCAGATGGAACAGGGCGAAAGCTACAGCTTATAGTGGAGAAAGCTATAGCTCATAATACAAATACAAATTCTGACGACAAGCTCCTACAGATGTCTGTGTTTAAATGTAGTCAAGATAAGTTGAAGTCCCAAGCGACACAAATCGCCGCTTGGACACCAAGCTGTCAGGGGCGCCAAGGGGCACCACGACTGCAAGATTTCTATGCGGGACCGTATCACAATCAAAAGCTGCCGCTTGTGACATCAAGTTCAGAGGGACGCCAGGGACAGCTAAGTGCAAAATTTTATACAATGCGTATCATTATTAGAAGGGAAAATTGACACAGGTGAAAGTGTACGAGGGAGAAGATGGGGAATGCTAGTTGATAAGTCGCTTGTGTGGAAAAATGTTCTGAAATGGAAAGGTCAAAATTTATTTTCTAAAGTGACAGACTGAGTACCGTATCACCAGCCGTTTCTGTTTCGTGACAAACAATTCACAACTTCAGTACAGTAACCTTACTAAAGGAGGTTACAATAAACCCAATGAATCCAACAAACTATAAAGAGCTCTTGTCAAGCAATCGGCTTTTCAGTCATTGCTGGGAATGTAATAGTATTGGGTTAACGTATAAGTGAAATGTGACGTTGCAATGATTGTATATAGATATAATTGACAGAATGGCATTATATCTCTAACTACTAATACAAAATATTATTACCTGCAGTTTGAGTGAAGTATGCTACTGTCTCACCTCATTAGTTAAATCCCTACATATGGTAAAATCCACATTTATCCACAAAATTTTTATTGCGCTTCCTCCAAAAATCGACATACGATGTCTATAAATTTAATGCAATAGCACAGATCAAAGTCAATATGCACACCTGAAAACTGCTGGATGGAAAGAAGTAAAAATAAAACGCAGATTTTATGTTACTCTGCACTGTTATATATTATGGAACAACAATACTAGCGGAACAACAATAATAGGATGCAGAGCACTAAAAATACGGAAGACTATTTTCTTTTTACAGCAACAGCAATACGAAAGAATTAATTGCTAGTGGTTATTTACACATAACAATCTGATCGAGTACTAACTGAATTGGAATGCTTCCCGAATTTTGTGCATTTTATGAATTTCAAAAGCTTCAAGACAGAAATATAACTTACACGTACCAGTGAGTGTTGCTGTTACACAGAATCTCAATTACATTACGTAGCTTCAACGAAAGAGACACATACAAATCATATCACTTCACCTACCAGTTCAAGCGAGTAAAATGTAATGCGCGCCTTTCTCCTGCTGCTTTTAGCGCGAACCAGCTCGGTGGTAGCCAACGCCGTCTAGTGACACTTGGAGTATCTCGCAAGTCTCTGGCCAACAGGTGCTACAAATAATTACTCTGATTAAGCTATCATACTTAAATCTCAACAGGAATCAAATGAACGTAAACGCTACGTGAATAAAAAATACAAAATAATTAATAACTCACGCTCAGACAATGTGGCACATATCGACTTCTACATCTACATCAACACACTACGAGCCACCTTATGGAGTGTGGAGGAGGGTACTATGTGTACCGTTGTCCAATCTCCCCCTCCCCCTTTGTGTTACAGTAGCGAATGCAGAGAGTAGGAAGAATGACTGCTGGTAAGCATCTGTGTGAGCTCGGATCTCTCCCATTCTACCATCATGGCCTTTGCGAGAGATATGCACAGGAAGAAGCAATATTTTAGTTAAGTCTTCTAAGACTGTTCCATATGCTGGAGTTGGATGAGCCTCTCTGTGACGCTTTCGTCCTTACTTAACAAAGCTGTGACGAAAGGTGCTGCTTTTCTTTGAGTCATTTCTGTTTCCTGTCACTCTTTTCTTGGAGGAGTCAATACGCCTGTTATAAACAATCTGTAGGGACACTGACAGCATTATTTCAATACAGGAAATAACAGCACGAAATTTCAAAATTATCTCTAAACTGAGAAGCGTTCTCCCAAACAGTAGGGCACAGTAAAGTGTTTCATGGTTGTAATTTACGCACAAATGTGAGGAAAAAAGTTTGGATTGAACTCGGCAGTGATTCTTTGTAGTTTCGTAAACTCTTGTGTACAGGTGCCCTCATGACGATGAAATACGTTACAAAACAAAACACGGAATATATGCCAATAAGCCGAAGTATTATGAAAGCCAGCTTAATAGCTTACTGGTCCATCTTTAGAGCGCAAAACAGCAGAGAATCTGTTGTCATGGATTCGACAGATCGTTGGTATGTTTCCGGGGATATGTGGCACAATTCCCGTAAATTACCATGCTGTGGTTTATGAGGGGTTCGTCCCCAATAGGATTCCAGATGTATTTGACCAGGTGCAGATCAGGGGCTTTTGGTGGCCAAGACGTCAACGTGAGTTCACTATCATGCTTCTCAAACCACTGTAACATGACACTGTCGTTGTTACATGGACAGTTAACTTGCTACAGGGAAACATCATTATCGGAGGAGACATCAAGCATGAATGGATGCCGGCAGTCCTTAATAATGTTGAGGTAGTCCACTGTTGTCATGGTGCCTTCAATTGCTACCGCAGGTCCCATGGAACTCAGGTAAATAGTATCGTACATCCGCCACCAACTTGTGTCCATGCTACATCGCACTTTTTGAGTTGCCATTTGGCTGGATGATGGCATATCCGGTAACAACAATCGACATGTAACAAGTAATGACATTTATCCGACCAGGTGACACTTTTACACGGATGCACACTGTAATATCAGTGATCCTGAGCTCACTGCAATTGCAGCTAACTACGCCACTGGGTCAACATTGGTACATGTTGGGGTTGTCTGCTATGCAGCCTCATCTTCAGTACTGTGCGTTCAACATTGTCTTCAGAAATACTTATTCCTGCACTAGCACCGTACTCAGTTGTCAGAGATGTCACATATCATCACCTATACTACTTTGTAAAATGAGAACGTCTCTGATCTCCACGTGTTGTAAAGAGATGTAGACAACCAGCACCTGGTCACCTATTCGTAGTTTCACTATCCTTCAACCTGATTCCATAGATGCTCCCAGCAGTAGCAGCAAGCAGCAGACTAGTTCGTCATCCCCAAGATGCTCATTCCCAGATGCCCGACATAACACTCTGTCCCTTGTCAAAGTGGTTTATGTCATTGGGCGACCTGTAGTGTCGGTAGATTGATTCCTCAATCGTCTCTGCTCAGGTTATACACTTCCATTATTACATCATGTACCTCTGACATCATCAGGCAGCATTTAGTCTAGCGGTGGGCAATGGTCATAATGTTTTGGCTAATCAGTGTACATTTTACTTAAGACTATATGCGTGTATTTAATGTTCATTCCACTGATGCTTTCCTCTGTGTTGTCAGTGACTGAAGACACGAGTATTCAAAAGTTTGAGGCTCCTATCCATCCATCTTAATCAGCGGCCTACAAGGATATATTTATTATGTACTGAATATAATGTCAATGGGCAGTGGATGATACTTGAATAGCGTGAAAAAGTGGCAATATCGTAACCAATGAGGTTTATCCGAGGTGCGATTATTGCTAGTTGAAAACTCGGTGTCAGGGATTTTCTCTGCCTCGTGATGACTGGGTGTTGTGTGCTGTCCTTAGGTTTGTTAGGTTTTAGTAGTTCTAAGTTCTAGGGGACTGATGACCATAGATGTTAAGTCCCATAGTACTCAGAGTCATCTCTCCCAATACACCGCCTAGTGGACGTGAAATACCGTCCGCTACTGCAATTTTTTAGACCGGGAGACTCAAACGTTTATAAAGGGGGGCAGGGACAAAGAATCCAGTGAAATTTTTTTAAGTGCGTTGTCTGAAAACTACCTTGAGCAGTTAGACAGAGAACCGACTCTTGGCGATAACATATTAGACCTTCTGGTGACAAACGGACCCGAACTATTTGAAACAGATAACGCAGAACAGGGAATCAGCGATCCTAAAGCGGTTACAGCATCGGTGATTTCAGCCTTAAATAGGAATATTAAAAAAGGTAGGAAGTTTTTTCTGTTTAGCAAAAGTGACGAAAAGCAGATTTCAGAGTACTTGACGGCTCAACACAAGAGTTTTATCCCAAGTACAGATAGTGTTGAGGATTAGTGGACAAAGTTCAAAACCGTCGTACAATATGCGTTAGATGAGTACGTGCCAAGCAAGATCGTAAGAGATGGAAAAGAGCCACCGTGGTACAACAACCGAGTTAGAAAACTGCTATAGAAGCAAAGGAAACTTCACAGCGAACATAAACATAGCCAGAGCCTAGCAGACAAACAAACATTACACGAATCGAAATGTAGTGTGAGGAGGGCTATGCGAGAGGCGTTCAACGGATTCGAAAGTACAGTTCTATGTACTGACTTGGCAGAAAATCCTAAGAAATTTTTGTCTTATGTCAAAGCGAGGACAAAATGTCCAGACACTCTGTGACCAAAATGGTACTGAAACAGAGGATGACAGACTAAAGGCCGAAATACTAAATGTCTTTTTCCAAAGCTGTTTCACAGAGGAAGACTGCACTGTAGTTCCTTCTCTAGATTGTTGCACAGATGACAAAATGGTAAATATCGAAATAGATGACAGAGAGATAGAAAAACAATTAATATTGCTCAAAAGAAGAAAGGCAGCTGGATCTGATGGGATACCAGTTCGATTTTACACAGAGTACTAGAAGGAACTTGTCCCCTTCTTGCAGCGGTGTGCCGTAGGTCCCTAGGAGAGCGAAGCGTTCCAAAAGATTGGAAAAGGGCACAGGTCATCCCCGTTTTCAAGAAGGGACGTCGAACGGATGTGCAGAACTATAGACCTATATCTCTAACGTCGATCAGTTGTAGAATTTTGGTATACGTACTATGTTCGAGTATAATGACTTTTCTGGAGACTAGAAATCTACTCTGGAGGAATCAGCTTGGGTTTCGGAAAAGACGATAGTGTGAAGCCCAGTTCGCGCTATTCGTCCACGAGACTCAGAGGGCCATAGACACGGGTTTCCAGGTAGATGCCGTGTTTCTTGACTTCTGCAAGGCGTTTGATACAGTTCCCGACAGTCGTTTAATGAACGAAGTAAGAGGATATGGACTATGAGACCATTTGTGTGACTGTATTGAAGAGTTCCTAGATAACAGAACGCAGCATGTCATTCTCAATGGAGAGAAGTCTTCCGAAGTAAGAGTGATTTCAGTTGTGCCGCAGGGGAGTGTCGTAGGATTGCTATTCACAATATATGTAAATGACCTTGTGGATAACATCGGAAGTTCACTGAGGCTTTTTGCGGATGATGCTGTAGTATATCGAGAACTTGTAACAATGGAAAATTGTACTGAAATGCAGGAGGATCTGCGACGGATTGATGCATAGTGGCAATTAAATCTCAATGTAGATAAGTGTAATGTGCTGCGAATACATAGAAAGAAAGATCCTTTATCATTTAGCTACAATATAGCAAGTCAGCAACTGAAAGCAGTTAATTCCATAAATTATCTGGGAGTAGGCATTAGGAGTGATTTAAAATGGAATGACCATATAAAATTAATCGTCAGTAAAGCAGATGCCAGACTGAGATTCATTGGAAGAATCCTGAGGAAATGCATTCCGAAAACAAAGGAAGCAGGTTACTGTACACTTGTTCGCCCACTGCTTGAATACTGCTCACCAGTGTGGGATCCGTACCAGATAGGGTTGACAGAAGAGATAGAGAAGATCCAACGGAGAGCAGCGCGCTTCGTTACAGGATCATTTAGTAATCACGAAAGCGTTACGGATAAACTCCAGGGGAAGATTCCGTAAGAGAGACGCTCAGTAGCTCGGTACGGGCTTTTGTTGAAGTTTCGAGAACGTACCTTCACCGAGGAGTCAAGCAGTATATTGCTCCCTCCTGCGCATATCTCGCGAAGAGACCATGAGGATAAAATCAGAGAGATTAGAGCCAACACAGAGGCATACCGACAATCTTTCTTTCCGCAAACAGTACGAGACTGGATTAGAAGGGAGAACCTCCGCCACACACCTCCAGGTGGCTTGAGAAGTATGGATGTAGATATAGATATAGAAGTGTGTTGCTGTAATCTTCAGCACAATGAGTGGTTTGTTGCATCTCTCTATGATAGTCTATCCTGTGCACAGCTCTTCTCTGTGTAACTGTTTCAAGCTACACCCATTTAACGCTGTTTAATGTTGTCAGGTTTTGGTCTCTCCCACAATGTGTACCCCCGCACTCATTCATTTCCAAATGAACTATTCCTAGATAGATGTATCAGGATGGATCCAAAGGACATAATATTAAATGGTTTATTTATTATCCTATAAACATGTTTATATGTAATAGGTGCCATCATATAAATTTTATATACTGGGTGGTTGTAATTAAACTTTCCCTATTTAACGCTTTATAACACGGAAAATATTTACTGTATGAGTACCAAACGTGGTAGCATTAATGCCCAGAATATGGGGTGCATGATCTCCATCCATCACAGCGCCACCATTGAGCTCCAACTATAGCCACCAGGTTCCGTGGTCAGTCATCATGATTCATAGTCTCACATGTGTGACCAGTCTCAGTGAGCTTGATTGACGTGTCAACATGAGTTTGAACAAAAGGAGCAGGATATCATTGGTGAAGCTCTGTATCAAAACAACAGTATTGCTGCAGCTGCACTTCGAGAACATGACAGTCTGAAAGGATTAAGGAAGGGTCCTTCTCCACCACCTGGTGTGTGGAGCATGATGAAGAAGTTGGAATCAACTGGAGAACCAGGTGTCGCTCTGGGAAGAGGCCGACGACCGGTTGCACCACAGGTTGTTGATAAAATCGCAGGTGCTATTTCAGACAATGTTGCATGCAATTCCCAATCGTCAGCCACTTCACGTGCTGTGACACGACAGTCGAAAATTGAACAGTATACTGTAGAGAAGGTGCTCCGAAACATCCTCAAATAGTATCAGTACAAGATCCATATCGTACAGCAGCTTGCATCACAGGACACACAACGACATGTTGACTTCACTCTCCGCTTTCTCACAAGGATTGATATTGACGAGCGCTGGCCCTCGACCATTGTGTGGACAGATGAAGCTCAGTTTTCTCTGACAGGTGAGGAGAACACACACCGAATTGCCTAGTTTGGGGTTCTTCACCTCCAGTCACTGTGCATGAAGTTCCTCTGTATGGTGAACGTGTCACTGTATGGTGTGGCTTCAAAGCTACGTTCATCATTGGCCCATTATTTTTTTGAACAGGTTGGCGCTCAGTGGTCAGAGACATGTAGTGTGACTGGTCGGCGTTACTGCAGTATGCTTCGCCAGCATGTCATACCCGCCCTGCAGGAGAGAGACGCTTTATCAGCCGATCATTTCCCAATGCTTGACCGGCACGATCACCTGATATCAGTCCCTGTGATTTCTGGTTGTGAGCACATGTGCTGATCTGAAGCGCAGCATATCGAGAGAGATAGCCAGCATACCTATAGACATGCCTCGTTCTGCTGTGCAGAATGCAATCCTGCACTTTCAGACTCTTCTGGATACTCATGGGTGCCATATTGAGCCCCATTTGTAGCAGTAATGATACTGGTATGTAATGGTATGATATACTATAGCAGTCTGCAGCTCGTGGTCGTGTGGTAGCGTTCTCGCTTCCCGCGCCTGGGTTCCCAGGTTCGATTCCCGGCGGGGACAGGTATTTTCTCTGCCTCGTGATGACTGGGTGTTGTGTGCTGTCCTTAGGTTAGTTAGGTTTAAGTAGTTCTAAGTTCTAGGGAACTGATGACCATAGATGTTAAGTCCCATAGTGCTCAGAGCATTTTGTACCATAGCAGCACATTAAAAGTGTTTCAACTGAGATGATTTTGCGTTATTTCTCTTCCCCATGTCCTTGACATCAATGCTACCAAGTTTGGTACTCGAATGGTAATCAGTCTCCGTGTTAAAACGTGTTAAATAGGGAAAGTTTAATTATAATCATCCAGTACATTTATAGTTGCAACATTATACTATTGTAATACGGCTCCTAGCTTAATGAGGATATAATAGCATAACAAGTAGAAAATTACCTCAGTCACTATTGTGGTAATGTGATACATTATGCTGCAATGAATCAACATACCACAAGAATAGTTCTATAAAATATCATAATTCATAATTATTATCTTTCATTGCTAGTTACGCCATGAGGTATACATGCTTGGTTGTGTTGCACAATTTACGATGTGTTAGTGAGATATACTGACGCTACAGTCGTCATCTTTGGGATACTAGTGTACAGGATGTCACGACACAAGCAAAGTTCAGAATCCGTACATTTTGCATGATTGTTTACTTGTTTGTATTTATATTTTTCATGTCTACATATTTATTTCCCAGCATATTCACTCTTATGAAAAACACATTTTCCCCCAAAGAGAGACCAGTTTGTTGGTATCATCACTGTAGAATGGCTGACATGATTGACAGAGCCGTAACTTCACCCCTGCTTGTACCACTTCATCGCTAAAAAATACAAGTCCTCAAAGGTGTTCTTTAAGTTTCAGAACCGTACGAAAATCGAATGGGGCCAAGCGCGGACTGTATGGAGGACGATCGATGACAGTAAACCCAAGGCGTCGGATAGTTGCAGATGTTTCAATGCTCATGCGTGATCCGGCATTGTCATTCTGGAGGAGAGGATGCTTCATGTGTGGACGAATCTCCGAATTCGTGCATTCAGTTTTCTGAGAGTCTCATCGTACCTTGCAGATTTGCCGGCCGAAGTGGCCGTGCGGTTAAAGGCGCTGCAGTCTGGAACCGCAAGACCGCTCCGGTCGCAGGTTCGAATCCTGCCTCGGGCATGGATGTTTGTGATGTCTTTAGGTTAGTTAGGTTTAACTAGTTCTAAGTTCTAGGGGACTAATGACCTCAGCAGTTGAGTCCCATAGTGCTCAGAGACATTTGAACCATTTGAACCTTGCAGATTTTATGGTGTGGCCATTGACTACAGCGATATTATCCTACAAGGCCTCTCTCAGGAAAATTCCCGACGTCTAGAGCTGGTCACGAATGCCTGCGTCCGATATATCTGTGACGTTCGACTTTTTGATCACATTTCACCAGCATATGCAAAATTGTCCTGGCTGCGTGCAGACAAACGCAGAGATTTCCATACACTCTGTCTCATCTACTGCCTTATAAATGTACACTGTCCCTCATATCTCTCCTCGTCCCTAACACTCATGTCGGAACAACATGACAGAAACACACATTCCCATCATAATAAAATCCTCTCCGTTCCACTGCATCGCTCAGTCACCTTCTCCAAGTCCTTTACAGTAGCGGGAACCCGACTCTGGAATAACCTCCCTCGTTATGTTAGAAAACTTAAAAACATGACCGGCTTCAAAAAACAGTTAATGACGTATCTACTTAAGCAACAGTAATGCCTTCCTCTGTACATGAGTGCACTTCACCTCATTACTTCTCTCTCTCCCCCTCCTTAAACCTCCCCTACCCAAAACTCGCTATACTAGTAAACGTCTACTTTACACACCAAAATATTAATGTACATCTACACAAACCTTCATTACTATTGCGAATCTTTCTCATGTTGTCATTATTATTTGATTTTTTTTACTGCTATTATTATTGCTTTCACCATAATCTGTATGTATAGCACCTGATGTAAAAATACTGCCAGCATTTACTTTATTAGGTCTTAGTCATGTTTACCATTATTATTTGATTTTTTGTTTTACTGTTATTATTATTGCTTTTATCATAATCTGTATGTATAGCAACTGTTGTAAAAATACTTCCGCATTTACTTTATTAGGTCTTAGTCACTAGTCTTTATTCATATTGTCACTAGAGTAAGCTAATTTTCTCATTTAAACTATGTTCATGATGTTACTCTGATGTGTGAAATGCTGCATGTGTGGAACACTGGTCCGATGTAAGAGAGGGCCTGATGGCCCTAATCTGATCAGGTTAAATAAATAAATAATAATAATAATATTCCATAAATTCCAAATGAACCACAGCTTGAACGTCCCAGAAAAATGTGAGTACGACTTTACCTACTGCTGGCATAAACTTTTTTGGCAATGGTGATAATTTGTGGCGGAACTCCTCTGATATCCTCTTGATTTTTGGGTCAAAATGGCGAACACAGCTTTCATCGCCTGATTTCCAGTCTCCTCTGTTTCATGTCAGGGTTGAGCATTTGAGTCATCCATAATACACACAGTTTTCGGTACCGCAGTTCTGTAACGGTGGCTTGTAAACGCTGTCGTGATATGATGAACAACTCAATGTTGTACATTACTGATGATCATACAGTCATCACTTTTCATTCTTCTGTCGACTTCAGTTGGAGGAACATACTCTTCTCAGGCTTGCTGTCGGATCATATTGTCCAAATCCTGCGCTATTTAGTAGATACAACTATTCGATATTTTCAGGAGGTGGTGGATGCTATTGTCACTGCGACAAGGGTCGTTCCGAAAGTAGTGCCCACTATTTTTATTCATGGAATGTACATGAGATTTATAAACCGCAACAGAATAGCTCTGTACAGCAATATTTCAGCTACAGATTGTCATTTTTCCACATAATCACCATCATTCGTTATGCACTTTTGCCAAGGATGAACCAGAGCCTGCATGCCGCGTTTGTAAAAATCTGAACCAGTTGCGGTTAACCATGTCCTTGCAGCTCTGACAACAGCACCCGAGTTTTGAAAATGTTCGCCACACAGTCCATCTTTCAGAGGCCCAAAGAGGTGCAAGTCTGAAGTCACTAAATAGAAACTGTACAGTGGATGTGGTAAGACAGTCCAGCCGAATTTTGCAATAAGTTGTATGGTCGCAAAACTGATGTGGGACCTGGCGTTATCTTGTTGCAGGTGAAAGTTGGCCTTCTTCTCTGGCTTTACCCTGGAAATTCGGGCTTTCAGCTTAGTCAGTGTCATATTGTAGCATGATGAACTGACAGTTTTTCCAGCCTCCAGGCCATCAAAAAGAATCATACCCTGGCTATCCCAGAAGACTCTCTACATCACTTTGTTTGCACAAGTGTGTGTCTTGAATTTCTTCTTTGATGGAGAATTCGCATGTCGCCATTCCATGATCTATCTTTTGGATTCCGGTTCGTAGTGGTGGCACCACATTTCATCTCTGGTGATGATGCCCTTCAGCTTCATGTTGGTCCAGAAATTTCCATTTGATGAGTTTCTTGTTCTTCTGTAAGCATCCACGGACCAATCTCTCACAGACTTTGCGACAACCAAGATGTTCCAACATTGTTTCCAAGGCATTACAGCCGATACTCAGCTTTGCACACAATTTTCTGGTCGTTATCCGCCGATCAGCACGGATGATTTGATCAAGACGCTCTTCATTGCGAGGGATGACAGCTATGCAGGGTCGACTGGACCGTGGTTGTCATGCACACCCTTTTCACTACCTTCAAAAGATCATACTTAGGGCGTCTATGGCGACAAGCAACACAACTGCATAAAGGAAGTGGGTGAAGTGGGCGATTTTGCGAAAAAGTTTTACAGCACATAATATTCAGCATTTATGCTAAAGGCCAATACATGGCAGCAGAAAAATTAGTTTCACGCATGAAGGAAGGCGAAAATTTTAACCGAAGCAAATGGATTATGTTGACGAGACTGAGAGACATGGGGTTCACATATCAGAAAACGAACGATGAGAGGATATTACTAATGGAACGTAGAAACATTGTAGCTGCAACGACTGTATTTTTGAGAACAGTGCAGGAGATCAGACAAGTTAACTAGTCTCGAGTTTTCTATTTGGGTGAAACTTCCGTTAATCAAAACCATGCAAGTGAATTGTGCTGGAAGATGAATTATGGATTAAAAGCTCCAGTTGGTAAAGGTAACACTATTATAATGCTTTATGTCAGATTAGCAGAAATTGGATTTATTCCCCAGAGTAAGCTCATTTCTGAGGCGTCAGAGACAAAGAATACTAAAGACTACCATTCTGAAAGGACGTAAAGTGTCTTCAAACAGTGGTTTAAAGAACGATGGTTGCCATATATTCCTGTATGATCGGATATTGTCACTGCAGCTGCATTACAAATTATTAATGGCTGAAGCATTCGTCTTTGCTCTTGTAGCTTCATAAAACATATTTCATTCAATTAAATACATGTACTGTAACGCTGTAGCAGGTTGCACAATGGAAGAAAAGTAACTTTCAGTAACCCATTAAATGATTTATTTCTGATACCTTTAAGTTCACACATTTTTAAAGCCTGAAAATGTTTAAAATATACTCGATCACTGTGGGTGCCTAATGTACCAGTAAGCAAAGCAAAAATTAATTTGATTTTAAAACATATCGTTATGTTCAAAAGACGTAACGTTAAACATTAACAGTACTTAATGGCAGTAGCTACACCATTACTAATGACAAAATAGTGTCTGTGTGCGTGCATGTGCTTTTGTGTGTGTGTGTGTGTGTGTGTGAAAGCGCTTCCGTTACTAAAAATTCAGTTCATTGTGGAACGACGTGTATGCTAGCCCAGCGTCAGCTGTCACGGGGCGTGAACTGAGGAAAGAATATTGGCAGTGTCGCAACGGATCCGGACCTTCAGTCTCTGTGCAGAACGCACGGCGCACCAGCCTTAACAGCTGCTTTGCACTCTACTATCTCATGGCTGCAAAGATAGGAGACTGATGTGATGGAGCAGGTGAAACTACTAGCGTCCACGACTAGCTTGGGCTTATCCGATCCACATGAAAATACGTATCAGTCGAGAAGTATGGGCAGTGTAGCAGGGACGAGACAAGAATATAGTGAAGGAGGCAGCGAGAGACTTTTATCTATCTGTTGCGCCTAAGAAAGATATCATGGGCAAATGCAAATTGTTTTTGAAGTTTTATCCAGCCGGCGCCAAGCGCATTTAAGCCAGGACAGCGCACTGTGTAGTAGTTAGAATGGCAAACAGGCAGAAAGCCGATACTGGGAATAATATGCCAAACCCCTGAAGATACTGCGTCACCTCACTCGAGCGAGGAGTATGAATCGTTAATTCAGCAACACGACCTCAGTGAGTAGGGATCGTAACGTCATTCTGACATCATAAAAATGGCTCTGAGCACTACGGGACTCAACATTTAGGTCATAAGTCCCCTAGAAATTAGAACTACTTAAACCTAACTAACCTAAGGAAATCACACACACCCATGCCCGAGGCAGGATTCGAACCTGCGACCGTAGCAGTCCCGCGGTTCCGGACTGCAGCGCCAGAACCGCACGGCCACCGCGGCCGGCTCTGACATCACAGAACCATGCCGTAAGAACGAGTACATGTTCCATAAGAACATCTATCAGCCCACTGACGAATGCCGGACATTTGCCACGCCGGACATTTGGCACACTCGCCCCTTCGCCAGGTAGCGATCCCTCAGGTAAGGGACGCCCTTCCTCGTACTTCTTCTGTCCTCTTTCAAACCGCCGTCTCCACATCTTACTCGATACAACCAGTACGTAAGGAGCCTTCTTCTTTATCTTGGAGAAATACAGTGCTTCTTTTCCGAAATCGAAATATTTATAACTTTTGGGAAACGAAAGCAATACCGACGATTATGTCAGTATGTAATTAGTTCTGCCAAGTATAAATATAGATCCCTCTGACTGTACGGTAGCTTCCTTTCACGCTTACTGATTGCGGTAGAAACAGTCCATCGCTATGGGAACAACAAGAAAGGAACGATGCAACGAGAATGTGAATGTACGCTAATCATTTCTTTTTGATCACTGCATTTGTGCCTACTTTAATTACTGCAACTGCATACCTAAAAGACAATAAGGAAAGAATAAATGGGTATGTGAATGTTTGAAAAGAAGAACGACATACTCCATATTAATTTACTCTCTAAAAATATTAGTTAATAAAGTGTAGCGGGACAATGTTCAAAACATAACTGAAAACACTTTCTCTAAATAGAGATAAGAACATCTATGATTGACGTGTCATCTAAAGTCGACGTACAATTTTAAAACGTTAGAAATAAGGAAATGAAGTAATACAGAATGCTACGCTTGTAACGTACATTGTTGTTATACATTGTTTAGCTCTGGTATTTATAGGGTCACAGAGAAAGCATTCTAGGTTCTGGAGATAAAAGCCGTTATTGTAATTATCTGCACTACAACAGAAACAAGAAGGGCAAGTTAAGGAAAAATAGTGTAATGTATGTTCAAGCTCACAATCGACATTGAAGCAGATAGTTCCTGTGACTTAGTATGGGCAGAGGTTATATTCGACAACCGGAATAAATTAATAACTGGCTCCTTTTACCGACCCCCTGTCTCAGATGAAACAGTTGCTCAACAGTTCAAGGAAAATTTGAATCTCATCACAAATAGGTACCCTTGGCAGTGAGTTCAATCTACCTTCCGTATGTTGACAAATATACATTTTCATACCCTATTCTAAATAGGAAACAACTTCCGTAATTGTTCTAAATGCTTTTTTAAAATTATTTTATTCAAATTGTAAATGGTTACCAAAACACACTTGACCTCTTAGCCACAAATAATCCTGAGCATCACGACGGATACAGGGATTAGTGAACACACAGTCGTAGCGAGGCTCAATTCCGTAACAAAGAGATTCACCAAAACTAAACGCGAAATATATCTATTTACAAAAGCAGCTAAAAATTCGGTTGACGTCTTTCTAAGAGATAGTCTCCAATCCTTCCACACTATGTAAATGAAGACCATATGTGGCTTAAGTTCAAAGAAATAGTATCAACAGCACTGGAGATATTCATAACAAATAAATTAATAAGAGACGGAACTGTTCCACCATGGTACACAAAACAGGACAGAAAGCTGCTGCAGGAGCACCGCAAAAGGCACGTATAATTTAGACGAACGCAAAATGTCCAAGATTGGTGCAGTTTTACTGAGGCTTGAAATTTGGTGCGGATTTCAATGCGAGATGCATTTAATAGTTTCCACAGCGAAACTCGCTCTAGAAATGTGGCGGAAAATCCAAAAAGATTCTGGTCCCAAGTTAAGTAAACCAGCGGAAAGGCACAGTAAGTACCTTTACCGCACGACAGCGACGGTAATGTTACTGTTGACAGTGCCACTATAGTGGAGTTACTAAATGCATTTTCCGAAATACCTTCACTAAGGAAGACGAAGTAAATATTCCAGAATTCTAAATGAGAACATCTGCAAACGTAATTTAGAAGTAGATATCCCTGGTGCTGCAAAGAAACTGGAATTACACTGCCAGTGACAGAGGAAATGATCAAATATCCTTTCAAAATGTTTGTAATGTGTAAGAAAAGTACGTCTAGTACATTTGTTTCTGACGTTCTTTAGTAACAATTAATTTTCAGTAGTAAGGTCCTTTCTTTTACTGACCTGTTTAAAGGTAATCAACAATTAGTAAGAAATTTTAATTTTTTAAGGACTATATCTAAATGTACTGAAGTAGATTTACATCTACTATAAATGTTTGCAGCTAAACTTAAATAAAAAATATCTGAGGTGCCAAAATTATCAACTTTAGGATCAGATCAGTTTTGGGATGTCAATTTTAGGTGCAGTTCAAAGGTTCAGTTCCCATTTTCTTTTACAAAAGCGTATACTATCAGTTTAACAAACCATGATATTTTAGGTGATAGTTGCGACTCTGAAGCTTCAGAAAATAATTTTAGAAGTCACAATTATTTAATAGTATGGCCATAATATTGGAAGGTAAAAAAATGTTATCTTAACGTGACAACAATAGGGATACTTTTGTGTGGCTTGAAACACCTTTTAATTTTTACATTAAGGGCTGATTCGCATCACTCTTTGCAAAGGCTTTGGACCGTCAAAATAATAAATGACCATTTCCCATTCTGGTGTGTGTAAAATCGGCCAAAACACGCTGAATTAATGTACATTCTGTTTACAATTACAACTTAATATTAAATCCGATAATGCTGCTTCAATGTTTTAATAATTTTATCTCAGTAATCTGCAAAGACTCAGTGGTCTTCATAGTTTTTAATACATTATTTTTAACGTGTTTTAGTCCAGTTTCTGAATATGGGCAATGGCTTTCAAGCAAGGCCTAATGTTGCCAATCTCTTCATAATTCTTTACGATTCTCTCTATCCTGTCGTCCAGCTTCAAGTACTTCTTCTTCCTCTTCTTACCTTCAAGATTCATTTCCAATTTCATATACATGCAGTTTGTGAGCTCTGATTCTTTTTTCAAGCACTCCACAAAACAGTTGATTCTAGGGTGAGGGTTTCCAATAATATTATTTATTTTGTTGTGCCACCCTTCAACAGCATTCGTCGCTCTGTGCCTTTTTCCGTAACAGTCCCACATTTCTATTGCGATATCCTCATTCTCTAGCCAGTTATCCAGAAAGTAGTAAAAAAATTGAGAGAAC
Organism: Schistocerca serialis cubense; assembly: GCF_023864345.2. Classification (NCBI taxonomy): domain Eukaryota; kingdom Metazoa; phylum Arthropoda; class Insecta; order Orthoptera; family Acrididae; genus Schistocerca; species Schistocerca serialis. The sequence continues at coordinate 688,874,502 of NC_064640.1, read as the reverse complement.
CTTCCGTTATCAGGAGCTTCTACATGAATCTCAATACATCCATTGCTTACATCCTCCGGTTTTACAAATGCCAGCGCTGCACACATGCTGACGTGAAGTCTTAAATCCTCGTTCTGGCGGTACTCCTCAGTTAGACCGAGAACTCGAAATCTTCTCCATAAACTCTTCTTCATATGGAAATAGAATCCATTTATTTCAGTTGTGGGAAAAATTTGGCGAATGGCCGATATCGCAGCTGCCTCACAGTCGACCTTTACTTGTTTAGGACACCACACAGGGACTGCCTCTTTTATCAGATGAAACAGACGAACATATGTGTCTTTCTTCTTATTAGGGAGCACTGCAAATACAGTAGGAAGAATGTTTGCTTCTTTAATCGGGCCTCTTAAGTCTACGTGTCTGGTGTAGATTTGTGCAAACTGCTTGCATCAGCTTTTAAATGTTCCATCCATAAAAAAATGGGAACATGTTTTTAAACTTTCTTTTCCTTTGCTTCCACTGAAAATCATTATTCTCTCCTCTAATCTATAGTCTTCCAGAAAAAAGCTACTGCCATCTCCCATTTTTAACAGATCTTCATGAAGATCAATTTCATAAGAGTTCTTAGGATCTTGTTGGTTCCCCCGCTCTTGACTCCATCGACGACGCATGGTTCTCTTCATAGGTTCTGAATTAGGCATCACTGTAACAAAGTCATAAACTTTATTATGTAGATTTCCCATTTCTTCCGCGTGTATCACCGATAACTGTGTAGTTTCTTCTCGAGACCTTCTCTTCGCCCTTTCCATTTGCTTTCTCCCTTTCAGAGCCGCATCGTCAGGTGGTCCACAGAGATGTTCTAATACGTTCAATACTTCTCCGTTCACCGAAAGCAACTTTCCCTTACAGTGATCCACTTTTCGGCGTAAGCACATCCATGTAACACCACCTTCTTTAGATTCCCTCTGTTTCAGATGCGCGTAACCTTTGTAATGAGCAGGAGGCCTGCCCTTGTTCGTTGTAATAACTTCCATACTGAAGGTCACGTTAGGAACTTCGAAAGCAAATTGGGCTTCTGGGTGAGGAGGAGGAGGAGGAGGGGGAGACAAGGGGCACAACCCTTCGGAGCAGGTAAAATCGTGGCAAATGTTCGGCGTGGCAAATGTCCGGACACCGTCATGACATCGAGGTGCAGCAAAGAATGCTGATGAACCCAGATAAAGAAGAGAAATGCTGATATCCTCAGCCCTCATTACAGCAGGAGTTTAGTAATAAATCTTCCGGCTTGCAAGCCCATATCTTATTCCGTTAACGTGAGCCAGATACGATGCAGACGCTGCCATGTGCTGCCTACCATTCGGCAGATGACTTCTATCTTTGAGACTGCTGTTCGCCTGATCTACCAAACCTGCTCGCTGTGAGCTGCCAACGTCTCATCCACTGATGTTAAGTCTTCAGGACTTCTACCTCCTGAGAGCGAAGCTGATGGTATTTAGTGCACTGTCGACCGGTCGTTGTATCTGAGGGAACCACACTAAGGGCATCTGTCAGCAGAAACTAAGCATTCACGGTCTACTTCTGGTGGAGAGGTATGCTGTAACTTTGCTCTACCATGTACCGGTACATCACGTGCAGAGCTGCTGAAGTTTACTCGGGTGTACCCCTTCAATGTCCACGAGTGTGCCCTAGTTACGACCAGTCTACGATCAGGTACTCGAAGCCACTGTATGGGTTGCACCTACCGCCCATCACCCTGCATGGCAATGTGGTATTGTGTGATTTGCCACATTGGAGACAATGTGACTGCTGAGCTGAGCATACACGTCAGTAGGTTCCATTCTTCGTGCTGTGTTCACAGCTTTTCTTAGTGCTGCTGCATAGGTGATTCTGCTGCTACACTTAACTGGCTATTTTATTAGTGCCGGCCAGTGTGGCCGAGCGGCTCTAGGCGCTTCAGTCTGGAACCGCGCGACCGCTACGTCGCAGGTTCGAATCCTGCCTATGGGGGCGCCACCCAGGTCTTTAAATGTTTGTGAACCTCATTCTTCCCGCTCAACGTGGAAGCTACATCAGGTTTCCTTTATCAAGCAGTTCTTGGAAGTACTGATGAGCGAGGTGATGCAGCAGTGACAACACTGGACTCGCACTCAGGAGGGCGATGGTCCCAGTCTGCATCTGGCATTCCACATTTAGGTTTTCTATTATTTCACTAAATCACTCCAGAACCAGGGGGCACAGCTGATTTCCTTTCTCATCCTTGAAACATTCGGAGCTAATGATCTCGATGTTAATGGGACGCTGAACCCTAATCTTCCTTCCTTCTCCTTTTCTTGGGGATACTGCAGAAAAAGTTGAGTAAGAGGCAAAAAATTAGTTATGCTGTAAGTCGTTTACAAGATGGAGTTTTAGCATAAAGGCTAAGAACAACAGAGTTTTACCAGACGTCCGCAATTTGAAGCCGCTTTCCTAGCAAAATTTTGGTCGAGTGTTAGGCGAAGGAGTGTAAGAAGCGGCATATCCCAAGGCAGGTCATTTCAACGAGGAAGTGGAATGAGTCTTCGAGAGTTTTACAATTAATATATCTACATCTACATGAAAACACTGCAATTCACAGTTAAGTGCCTGGCAGATTTTTCGCCGAACCACCTTTAAGCTATTTCCCTATCGTTCCACTCTCGCACGGCACAGAGGAAGAAACGGACGCTTAAATCTTTCCCTGCGAGCTCCGATTTCTGTTATTTTATTACTATGATCGTTCCGCCCTATGTAGGTGGCCGCCAAAAAAATATTTTCGCATTCGGAGGGCAGACTTGGAGATTGAAATTTCATGAGAAAATCCTGCTACAACGAAAAAAGGCTTTGTTTTAATGATTCTCACCCCAAGTCACATATCATGTCTGTGGTACTCTCTCTATTGTTTCGCGATTTTACAAAACGAGCTGCCCTTTCTCGAACTTTTTCGACGCCGTGTGTCAGTACCATATGATGCGGATCCCACATTGCACAGCAGTACTCCAGAAGAGGACAGACAGATGTAGTGTATGCAGTTTCTTTAGTAGACCTGTTGCATCTTCTAAGTGTTCTACCAATAAATCACAGTCTTCGGTTCGCTTTCTCCACAACGTTATCTGTGTGAACCTTCCAATTTAAGTATTCGTAATTGTAATCCCCAAGTATTTAGCTAAATTCACGCGTTTAGATTTGTATGATTTCTGGTGTAATCGAAATTTAGTGGATTCTTTTCGTTACTCATATGCATGGCTTCATACTTTTCGTTATTTAGAGTCTACTGCGACTTATCGCACCATACCAATATCTTGTCTAAATAATTTTGCAATTGGTTTTGACCATCTGGTAATTCTGCGATACAGTAAACGAAAGCATCTTTTAAAAATAGCCTAAGAGTACTACTCAGATTGTCTCCTAGATAGTTTATATAGATCAGAAACAGTAGAGGGCCTTAATACTTCCTTGGGAGATGGCAGGTATCACTTCTGTTTTACTGTATGACTTACCGTCGTTTACTACATACTGTGATCATTCCGACAGGAAATCATCGAGAAAACTTTCTAGTTGTGACAACCATTTAGATCAGAGGAATTGGCAACTTTAATTAAAACGAAGTTGCCTGAAGACGTGCAGGAGCATCTGATAGCGATACCCAGGGAAGATACGGGCAATCTAGAGAGCGCACAGAGCACTAGACAATTTGGATGTTCTTTGAGTAGGAAACCGAGCACCCTACAACGAAGAGAGGCCAGAGCAAATACCGACCGACGAAAGGCGTAGGTGGTGACGAGAAAACCGGTGAAAGTCCAGAGGACCATCTTCGTTGCATCAGAATGAGCAAGAAAGGACGAATGAAGCTGCGTAATATGTGTGGTGGCCAAACAGGCACAAGGGATGGTCTATGAGCATGGCGCAAGAAACCACTGGGCAACGACTGATTGTAAACTGTGCCTCCCAGATCTGTATCAAATGAACCCTCTCGAAATGCAGATCGCCGCCCACCAACTCAGATGTCAAACAGAAAACTGTGCACAACGGAAACAATTTGGAAATTAACGGCAGTAACAAATGAGTCGAGGGTATGGTTCTTGCCAAAATCAACGGTACTAAATGGAGTTATAAGGTTCATCTGTTACTGAAATGAAGGGTAAGTCTACTGTGATCGCAGTTTTCTGTTATAAAACCGCTAAAGGAGGGCGAAAACGTGATTCGGAAATGATACAGTAACTTCTAAAAATGGTTCAAATGGCTCTGAGCACTATGGGACTCAACATCTGAGGTCATCAGTCCCCTAGAACTTAGAACTACTTAAATCTAACTAACCGAAGGACATCACACACATCCATGCCCGAGGTAGGATTCGAACCTGCGACCGTAGCGGTCTCGCGGTTCTAGACTGTAGCGCCTAGAACCGCTCGGTCACCCTTACAGTAACCTCTCCAAACCAATGGAACTAGAGAAAATTGGAAAATAAAATCCTTAAAATGAATTCAGTTAAATACAACCACCAAATGGTAAAGCCTAAGGGGAAGTTGTAGAGAAAATGAACCGGGAATTAGCCCGTGTTCCACTGAAGTAAATCAAACACGTGATTCTGGACCAGACGTGACGATAGTACCGATATACGTGGGGTAAAGAAAATCACACGCAGGCAACCCAAGTGCCTGAATCGTGAGGGATCATCAAACATTAAATGTAATTCCCAACAAGGTCTCCTCAACTTTAGAAAGGAACTCACCTACAAGTATATCATCTCCCTCAATCCACATTCTCCTTGTCTGAGTGAACTTGCCACAGTATTTCGTTACTAGAAGGTAGACTGCAACCACTACCCAGAGCCAAAATGTCCAGAACGAAGATGGCCTACCATCTCCATATCTCCAGATATGTCAGCTATCTCCTCCCGAGTACGTAAGCTATATAAGAAGAGGCAGTTTCTGCAAAGCAACGCTCTCCCGAGTTCTCCGCAAAAAAAGTCACCAAACAACACATGGTTGTCAATCAGAAACCTCGTTAGATGCACTCCCAATGGAATGTTACATGACCTATCTTGCAGCCGCTCTTCCGAAAATTTATTTTATCCACTAACTACACTCTTATTTTTCCAAGTTAAACAAAATCGTAACAATTTCGTATCAAACCCCCACTGTAGAGAAAAGTTGTGACTCAGACCACTGCAAGGAAACACAAACAAACCCTATCTCCCACGCTCTATACTTTTTCAGAGACTGTCCAGTCACCGTCTGTCCTAATCTCTGCTTTAGTAATCGGGTCAACAAACCTCTGTGGCATGGAGACAGAATCACGCTGGCATTTTTTCAAAGTGAACCTGACATTCAAACAGCCCTGACGAGATGTTCAGTGCCTTTCCAGCTGCCTGCAGTCTATTTTTTTATGAACAAATTGTGGTCTGCGGCCAGCAAGCACTGTAGGGGGCAATTTGGTTGAATAGGACACTGTCTAAGGAAACGCACAAATATTTTACAGCTACAGCTATTTCTTTATTCCGGCCAGCAAGCACTGCAGGGGGCAATTTGGATGAATAGGACACTGTCTAAGGAAACGCACAAATCTTTTGCAGCTACAGCTAATTCTTTATTCCATACTGCTACAAATTACTTTTGTAGCTCATCCATCAGATGTCTGTCCAGTTTCTCCAAAACAGTCTCCCAGTTTGAGGACTTTGGCACCTATAGTACACAACAGTAAGCCATTTGGCGTCCGAGAGCCTGGATGGGGCTTACCAAGGGCGGGAGAGCCATCCTGTGCAGGGGCATGGTTCGTAACTTGAGTTACACTGTCCTTTGGGGGCCTCTTCCCTACAGCTGGCAGGACACCTATGGCTACAGTGGCTCGCCGAGTCTTGGCTAGTCCACCAGCGTAGTATCACATGCAGATTAAATACTCAGTTAATAGGATTTACATTATGAGAAGGATGTTACAACCTCTGCAGACATTTGTTTCCCATTTGAATATAAAGCCTTGCATACTCGAGCAAGGTAGAAAATGAAAGGACTATTGCGTGTTGGAAGAACAAATAACAGTAGTAAAAGATGAAACGAGAGACTGACTCTAGCCTGACGCATGTCAACAGATCAGCGGTTTGGGCACAGTGTGAGAACTTGCACCGCAGTCCGGGAGAGTGATGGAATACTTTCTAAAGTGACCTGTTAGAAAAAACGAGTGCATAAAGTGGCATTTCGTATCATAATGTGGGATTATCATGGGAAGCGAGCTAGAAATTCTTGTCAGAAGATGAGATACAAACAGCGGAGAAGAACCAACCTTTGCCATCGATCGTAATTCGTGGTAAAAAAGGCCATTCGTTACTCGAGTGTGGAAGCGATATGTCTGGAATTGCGGAGGCAGCATACTCATTTCTGAAGAGATTATCATCCAGGTGTAGTATAAAGCAATGGACTGGTGTGTGGTGACCACATGGACAGCACATTATGAGTGTACATCACGGCTGAGAGGCAAAGCTTTTGTACAGGTCGGTGCAGACGACTCTTTCAACAGGACTCACTCAGCCAGTAATTCCATAAAAGATAAATCGCCATTGTCAGAAGGTCATGTTGTTCTAATGGAGAGAGTTGCCCATTATATTGAAAACATGATGAAATTCCACTTGTGATTAATCTTGCCTTGTAAATAATGTAAACTCTCGCCCCTAATAAGGTAGTTTCCAAAGGAACAGTATCCTGTTAATATGTCTCCTAAACTGAATTCGTGTCATTTACTGTTAATAGCAATGTTGGTTTACGGACATTGTTTTTTTTGTGTTGTTTTTCGGATGTATCGGTGTCAGTGTAGGATCATGAGCTGCCCTTTTGTGTTATTTGCTTACGTGTTTGATAATATGGATATTATTTTCAGAATGTCCACCCTTGTAGCTGGGTGGTCAGCGCGGTGGAATGTCATACCTAACGGCCCGGGTTCGATTCCCGACTGGGTCGGAGATTTTCTCCGCTCAGGGACTGGGTGTTGTGTTGTCCTTATCATCATAGTTTCATCCCCATCGACACGCAAGTGCCCGAGGTGGTGTCAACTCGAAACACGGCATTACCACCTCCATTTTCAGAATGCAACGGTCTTACTGGTTAGTGCATACGCGATTCATCGCTGAGCAGAAGACGATGCCATTAAGGAGCAGTCCCGGTCAAGGTACCACTGAAAACGCAGTCGTCTGTGTTGTGTTATGGGCAGTCTACTGTGGGACAGTGATTTCCTCGTCCAGTCGTTGCTGTTATCCGAGTAGTGGTGTGTGATGACATAGAATGTTGCAGGGAGTACATTACTTCTCGTCAGGAGGCAGGCACAGAAAGTGAAAGGCTTACAATGTGCTTCGTGCACAATACAGCGATTATCCCTTCTGGTGGTCACATGTAGTTGACTATAGCCTTGCCGACGAGCATACCACCCCACAGATTCTCATGCAGTCCAACATCAGGTCTCTCTCACATCTAAATGACCCACAAATCTAAATATTGCATAGTTCGACCAACCACATTAATTGAAACCTTCAAACGAAGCCCCTATCAGATATCCTGAGGTGCAGACAACGCTGCTGAAGAAAAATACATGGCATCGATGTGTCCTTCACAGTGATCACTTAATATATGACGCTTTTCTTGCCCCTTGTATTCACTACCAGCCTGGTATCAACACTGACCATGAACACGAATAATGTGCTCTGTTGGCTGTTCTGCTTGTCATGGGGAACTGTAACTTTTTTGATTTACGAACCTGCCAGTGATGTGTATTTGTATTAAGTTAGATTGAAATCCGATCATGTCTTCTAGATGCTTCACTTTTTTTGCCAGCCAAAGCATTTTTATCACTTTACAAAGTTACCGGTTGCATTCCATCAGAGCCTTAGTTTACGAAGGACATGCGGTAACTGTGAGACTACGTGGAAATATAATAGACCTGCTAAGATAATAAAAGACATCACACACTGTGGAGGAGCATATGTGTCTTAACTGCACTGGAAATCCTCGTAACCTCATACCTGCCAACGAAACCATGGTGAACACTCTCCCCAACATCATGCAGTGGTTTGTTATTCTGATACCCATTGTTCTCTCACTTCTCAGGTGTGTTCAGTGATAAAAACAACTCTCCAGATTAAACAGATAAATCTACACCAATCGAAATTTGGCCTAAGCAACCATGGTTTTTAGTCCACCATGAAGGCAGTCCTGTGTAAGTTTTTCATAAACCTCTTGAGACTAGGTATGTGCTGTGTGCAGCATCTGTAGTTCAGGAGAGCAGGTGCTGGAGAATGGAGCATGTTCGTAACAGATCTCTGGTGCCCGAAATGGATTTAATGGTAACAGTGCTGCATTGTGAGCCGAAGTACGTCACTGTTCCCTTAAAGGCAATGGCATATTTTTAAAACACACCTAGATACGACACACTTCGTAGTAGAAAAAGTTCGAATACTTTGTGGACTAGATTTTTCTTGGTGATCTCTCAGCTTACGGCATTTTAACCACATTTTTCACTACTAGGACTTGATGATACAGCGTAATTTATTACACACAAGCGCAAAATGTAGGGTTGAATGTCAATATCGCATGATGTGTCATTGTCAGGTACTATAGCTCGATGAAACTTGGACCGTACATAGAAAGTACTGTTACAGAATAGTACAGAAGGTAACTGTAAGAAATTCGCATTAAGAGGAACAGTTATCACACTTCTATTCAAAGGCAATAATTACATTCAAGTCACTGCGATTCATGATGGTGCTCTGGATATTATAAAAGTCGGGATACGGTTCTGGGAAAGTTTGTGATCAACACAGACCGTAATGCATGTTCTGCAAAATTTCCCCATGCTGGCCATAAGGTTGGTAAAGAGTTTTTGTGTTAGGGTGTTTCATTTCTCCATTGGTGTCATCATAGAGTAAATATCTCTGAAGTGAGCATTCACATGCGCAGTACAGATTTTGTGTTGTCAACATACATTGCCGGCCTGGTCACGTTTTCTCGGTACCTTTAAGGGAAAGTGATATTGCATTCTGCTTCTTTGCGACAGGTGTCACAGTTCAGATGCACTTGATTTTTGGTAGTTTGATACTGCACTTTATAGTATTACAGAGCTTGACGTACATTTTTGCAGTGATAGTCTTGCAAAACGACTTGACAGTACGCTAGTACTTTTGGAAGTGTCCGAAAAACACCGAATTTGCCTCACATTAGCGATTATATCCCTGCTAATTCGTCCTTTTCTTCAGCTATTTCTGCGTATTTATTTTCTCGTTTTTGCGACCTAAAGCACAATTTTTCTTACTGGTAACACTTTGATGTGTTTATTTAACGCATGTTACGCACTTGCTCCCAGTTTATTAAATAAACAGTAGACTGAGTAAGAAGGGGGAAAAACGGCGATCGGAGAATGAATGTACTGTAAAGCAAACACAGTTGGTCATGTAACAATCAACCCATATAACACCATTAAAGGACGTGGAAAGTGACACATATGAAAGAGTTTGGGGACATGTTTACTAATATTATAAGCTTCTTAATCAAATGGTGAAGAAAATAAATTGAAGACAAAATACACCAAAGAAGATGAATGTGTACTTTGATTAGCTACACTATCGTGTTTTTTTATTTGATTTGTGCAGAAAATGCATTCAAATTGAATGCAGAAATTGGTAGTAGGTACTGTGGAAAATTAAAAATAATTGGTATAGCATCTACCTTCTGCCACACACATCCAAATTTTTCTCTTTCTAAACATTCCTCTTCAAAGTGTTTTGAACATACTTTGGAATATTTTGTGGGGACAAAATTACTCCTCCTTCTTTTCTGGAGCCACATCTTTACTCGTTGTTCATCCTACGGGAAACTGAAACATAAATCACACATAATCATTTTCCATGTCCTAGACACACTTAACATGGTGTCCTACTGTAACTTTATAGTAAACAAAAAGGTTTGGACACACATATACGAAGACATTTACGGACTCCTACTCTATTGAATTTATCTGTCTCCCGTCTTTCAAATCCATATATATAATCAACAAGTCACTATAAATGCGTGGAGGATAGCATTTGCTGAAACAACTAACCATTCCCTTTCCTGTTCCACTAGCAAATTTACGAAAGGAAGCGATTGTTTGTAAGCTTTTGTACGAGCCGCAATGTCTATTATATAGTCATAAAATCGTAGAAAAATAGGTCTACAGAATCAAGCCTTAATTATAATGCGTCTCGAAATTTTTAAACATAGTACCCATGAAAAGTTACTATCCCTCCTATCACATATTCTTCTTTGCATCCGTAGCAACAACAGTAATTCACCATCGCTATTACACTATGAACAAACGGTGAAAACACAACAAAAACTCTTGATATTATAAACTTCAAACTCTGAGGAAAGCACACACACACACACACACACACACACACACACACAGCGAAGTCCCGAAAACACGTGACAATCTTGGTTTAATGTTGACAACATGCGCAGAACGCAGTTCTCACTCCAGAGATATTTACTCTATGGGTGTGATAGATAACTGCTGGACGGTCGTTGGTGCATGTGGATGTACTGCAGTCCAGATAGCCAATGCACTCCACACATTCTCAATGGGATTTAAGCCAGGGTAATGGGCAGGCTAGTAATGTCCAAGGGCCCATCATAAATATCGATGACTTCAGTGTAGCTACTGTCTCCAAATAAAAGTGTCATATCTGCACATGCCATTGTGTATTTTTAATGTCCAAGGGCTCATCATAAATATCTATGGCTTCAGTATAATTATTATCTCTGAATAAAAGTGTCATTTTTGGTTACGTAATTGTGTATTTCTTTCAATTACCGTATGTAATATAATATAGTAGTTCTTTCTATGTATGGCCGAAGTTTCATCGAGCTAAGTTACTAGCCAGTGACACATCATGTGAAAGTTACATTTCACCTCACGTTTTGCACATTTTTGAAACAAATTACGGTGTACCATTATGTCTCAGAAGTTCAAGATGTGGTTAAAATCTCTTAAGATGTGTGATCACCAAGGGAAATGAACCCGCAGAGTATTCTGAACTTCTCTGCTAGTGCTCGGCTTGAGCTAATGGAACTGGAAAAATTGCCATTGTGATAGAATTTGAAAAACTGCCTATGTTCTGTGGAACATGCTGAACTTGCTCACGTTATTATTAGGTATTACTGATTGCATCCCACGACAGCCACAGAGTTTCTGGAATTTCAAGTGCCAGTTCCTTCTATTTCTCTATTTTTTCGTGGACTTTAATTTTTCCCAGATAGAAGTATTTGGCGATTGAAGTTGCAGTTGATGGTGAGTGGGTACTAATACCGGAAAAGTTGGTTGGTTTGTTGGTTTAAAGGAGATATGGGGAAGGGAACAAACTGCTTGGTCATCGGTCCCCTGTTCCTATAAAGCAAGTCCACAACTAAAGGGAAAGGGTCCGGTAACTGAAAATTACGTCGCAGGGTAGCTATAGAAGGACAGTGCGAAAGAATTTGGGCCACCGTCCACTTTCCGTCCCACCGACACTGGGGTGGGTCTTCATGGTGGAGGAGATAGTCGTGGGTCAGCCAAGCGTGTCTGATGTGGAGTCAGCAGAAGACCACAGAGTCCCTGAGATAGGCCTGCAAGGAAGACTTCCACACATTCGTAGTCGCCTTTATGGCACGCAGTTTTTTAGGCATACCGAGATTATACCATTCCATGTCCGAAATCCCAAAACCCTGCCGCATAATATTGAGTGCAGGTCAGTTTCACAGACGCCGATCTTCAGAAGTGGTTTCCGAGTAGCCTGTTTGAGCAGCTTGTCAACAACCTCCTTTTCTGGAAAAGTATTTATTTTGCTCTAGGTTAGGCAAAATTTTCAAAAGCATGAAACACTGAATAAATTTTTATAGATCGCAGACATATGAATATTGCATTTTATTCCAATTGGCATGTTGGACGTAATAGTTGATTAAAATGTAACAGTAATATTGTGAATCAGAATGTATAAATCAAATGTACTTAATATATCTACAATATCCATAAGGAAGCATATCACAATCTTTGAGATCTATTCTTTATGATACCGAAAAGAAAATTCTTTCAAAAGTGGTATGTTTATTAAATTTTTTGGTGTTAACATCTCCTGTTATTTGACTGTATTGTAATTGAATCTTTTCTCCCACTACATTCTCTACACGGTGGGGCAAATAAAAGTGGACCAGACCTGGACCTGCACTACAGAGTGTCTGTAGTTCATACATTAAAACTAGCAGATGCTGCTCAGCAACTGAAGTTTTGTGAGTGGCTGTTCTCTGAGATAACAATGAATGGCTTGGGCATGGATCTATTTTCAATCACTGATGAAGTCTAGTTTCACCTGAGTGGTTACGTCATCTAGCAGAATCACAGGTTCTGGGCAGTGGAGAGCTGCATAACATCCACAAAACACCACTGCATCATCAGAAGGTTGGGTTTTGGTGTGCAGCGTCTGCACACCGCACTATTGGTGCTATCTTCTTCCTTCAATGCTGTCTTTGGTGCATTACGGTGCAAACACTTTGAAACCAATTGTGCCAGCAATAACAGAGGACAAAAACCTACAGTTACTTCCAACAGGATGCAGCAACTTCCCAAACAGCTGGCCGAACTTTGGAGTACATTTTCATAATCTACACGCCTGATGGAGTTGTTAAGAGAGGTCAGCCTGGTCGCAGCCCTAGCTGGCCAGCCAGGTCACTTAAGCTGTCAGTGTGCTATTACTTTGTGAGGGGAGCCCTTAAGTTTAAGGTACCGTATATTGCAACAACCCTCCCAGTCTTCAAGAACTGCAGCTGAACATTTCGGATGAGACTGCAGCAGTTCCAGCAGTCCAGTTTCGTTCCACCTTCGGCACCTTGCTGACCAGGGCCCAAAATTGCCAAGAGATGAATGGTGGTCACTTTCAACATCTATTATAGTTAGGTTAGTACTGTATTTCCTCTCATTTGCTGTGTTTCATTGTACCATGGAACTCTGTTCTGAAATAGACTTTTATTTGTCCCACTTTATACTAATCTTATGATAGATACACTATTGAAATTTTGAATGTTTTGTAGTTGAAAGCACATCACTTTATCTTCATTACAGTGGCCTTCTCTTCTCCTCAAAATAGTAACTCTTAGGCACTGCTGAAGTGCAGTCTGTAATACAATATTTTCCAATTCATTAATCCACTTGCCTATCATACAACATATTTCTGTGGTAATTCTTCCATTATCAATGTATACTATAGAATCTGTATAAAAATAAACAACATATTTTCCTAGATTATCTAAAATGTATACTGTGAGTCTTGTACTTGGTATAGTGTATGTTGCAATAAAAATATTTGGAGGCATGTTATTTTCTATATAATAATCCTTAAAGTTTTGCAGTATCTGAAGCACTTTGTCACTGATAAATGTTATATCTATATTGTCTAGTCTGTCATCCAATAATACCTCATAGAGCTTTTGTAGATCTGTAACATACTTAGTTTTACTCATATTCTGTTGTTCAAATTTTCTCCATAATGAATTCAGACATGCCTTAGGAACTCCATGTTTAACTGGATTGTCTTTTTTTATCAGACCCAATTCAATAGTCAACTATCCTGTGATTATTTATATATATCTATATAACACTTTGGTTTCACAATGATACAGACTGGTTTCTAATTTCTATTTAATTAAATCTTTTACACTCTTGTTTTTTATTTTTAAACTTCCATGCTTTATAGATTCTTGTATCCTTTTCTATCGCTTCATTTAGTTGATCAGAGGTCCAATTGCCTACGAAACATTTTTTGTCGTTGTGATTACATACATTTAGTTTTTCTTCCGTAAATTTTACGTAAAGGAAACAGCAGCTTTTCATTTTCATCGAAATTTATCGATACAGGTAGAACAGGATGGTAAAATCCTCTAGTCGCTAATATTTTACAATTTATTACAGCATGCTATTCTTTGTATTTTGGTTTATACATTTTCGTTGCATGCCCTTGAGGATAATAATCATAGAATTGTAGTGTTGAGTGAAGTCTACACACATCGATATATTTACACTTCTTTTCAATGCCATCAGCTTTAAGTCTAAATTCTAATACGTTTGTACAACAACTATGAAAATCTCTTGGATTCCATGGTTCATTAGATTCAGGTAACGATTTTACTTTCTTAAGCTTTCCATATTCTGTAGGGTGAATCAAATTGCATTCCCATATCCCTACTAAATAATATGTTGAATTTCATATCATTCTATTTCAGTTACAACCATACCAAAAACATCCATCATACCGATAAATGGTAGTGATTATCTCATCAAATCCATCCACCATAGCTGCAGCTATATTTACTTCACCACCATTAAGAGCATATTGAATGTCATTGTGGTTTAAACTATCTAACCAAGGTATAGACTTCTTATAGTAATTCTCTTTTTGTTCTTTATCCAGTACAGCAATTCTTCTATTGGGTAAATATTTAGATCTGTGTATAGCCACAAAAACACTTGCAATTTTTAAAGAGCTGAATTAATCTATGTTATGTATCTCTAGAAACTATTTTCTTAATTCTAAACAGACTCTCCTGAATATATCTACATCAGACTTACCATAACCAATATTTTCCTTTTTCATGTTACATGTCATCTGAGAAATATTTCTCTATCTTCTGGTTTCATAGAGTCAAAACATAAGATTTTGATGTCAGATATAGACGCTACATAATTTTCATTTTCTTGTGTATTCAACAAATGTGCGAAATAAACATTATTTAACTCTTTCAAATCCCACCTTTTTGAGATACTACTATGTGGAACTGCTAAGAAAATTCCTCAATTGCTAATTTTTAAATCTATTTTATCTTAAAACAAATTAGTTTAGTAACTGTGTAGATAGTATACGGGGTTTATTCTTTTTTCAACACAATAACCTTGACTCTAGGAATCTATATATTTTAGTACTAAATGTCGTATTTGCTATATCAATAGACGCATCAGATATTACTAAATCTCGGATCTTATTATACAGTACTTGAACAGACTGCTTACTATTTCCTGGCGCTCTATATCCGATAATTATTGAAAAAGACAATTTTAGTTTCATGGTTGTTATGTGCAACTTACCTCGTTTTCTGAATTTAGTTTCCTTTTTAGGTACTTGTACGATATAATTAAGCTTTTTTATATAAGCCATCTTTTTATTAATGCTGTGCTCATCATGAAAGGCAATTTCGTAGTCTACATGTTTTGTAGTTACTCCAATAGCTTACTACTGAAAGTAAATACATGATCCAGTCAAACTGTTTTTTCTTTTTTCCGTTGTCGAGATTTTTCAAAGAATTTCATCAAATCTAGATAATTAATTTATAAAATTATGAGCTATTTTTGATTTGTAATGTGTTTTCGAGTTCCTAGTTGAGCATCATAATCGAACCTGATCTATTTCCCAGCGTAAGAGGAAGAAGTAACCTTGAAAGTTTAAGCACTTAGCTAGAGCTTTAACCTCAGAAAACTTCATTGGAGTTAGTTCCATTTATAGGAATAAAATCTATAAGGAATTTTTTAGTAGTTATAAGATTGCTATGAATTAAGTAGGTGTAATATCTAAACTTCATCTTCAAAGTAGATTTTTAACATATAGCAGTGGCAGGTGAGAGGATAATTAATAATTTCAAATTTTAATACAGGACTGTTACGATTAGAAAGTAATTGTAAGCCTAGTTGAGAAATATGTTGGTGAGCATGGGCAATGGGTTAGTGGCAGGAGGGCTATCCAGCGACACCTTAAACTAATCATGACAAATACATTGATAACCTGGTCGACGCTCCGCTCAACAAAGGCACAAGACAATGAAAAACAACCAGTCCTGCAAAGAATTGAGAAAAGAGCTCTTCGATGATATGAACATTCATGGCGAATGGCGCAAGGACTATAGCATAAAGAAATCCTGGAAGGATTGCCACCGAGAAAGAGGAAGTGCAAACATCGCAGAATAACATGGAGAACAGGAATAATTGGAATGACGAACGTAAGTTTCAAAGAGGATAACTGCTATGGCTATGAATACTGACAAATGGGAATACAGGGCAATTCCTGAAGACTGGAGAACATCTTAAAAGTAATTAAGTATTAAAACTTTACTGTGCAACTTCTGAAAACAACCGCTTTCTCCATCTAAAGCGCCAGTTGTACAGAATTTGAAAAGATATCCCTCAGCAGGACATCCAACAAATCTATCAATAGCTGCTTGTATAAAAGTCAGAGGTGGACCAAAATGCTATTGATTTGCTCAGTTTGTGATGCTCTTTTTCTTGCACAAATCATCTAATTTTTCGAGAATTGTAATAATTTATTTGGTTTTATATGGAGGTCACATCTACCGAAATCGTGCCATTGAGTAAAGCCCTTTGTGGTGCGTCTTTTTTTTTCTTAGAGTGTACCAAATGTGTCCAAACACAACGCACATGCTGTTATTCTTTTCTTGGCTGCTTAAGGACAAACATCGTAACCAACACTTGAAGAATGACGAATGTGTATCGGTTGCCATCATTACGGAATGGTTGCTTCACGAAACACACGTCCCAATATCGCAAATGTCGTAACGCATAAGTTACATCAACTCAAGTGGGAGACAGTAGAGCACCCATCCAATACTCCAAATAACTCGCAATGCAATTATCACACTTTTGGTCCATTAAAAAAGGCCTTAAGGGATCGACGATTCCTGTCGGACGAAGATATACTGCAGGGAGTTACGAACTTCTACATGCAGCAGGACACGCGTTTTACCAAACGTGTGTCTTCAACCTGGTGTGTCTGTGAGATTATTAGCTCAAAGTTCACAGCGATTTTGCCTTACTGGCATGCCGATTCTGGACTCTATGGCCTTCAAATAGAAACTTATTGATCGCCCGCTTATGTTGCATATGGAGAACATAGAACTCTTCTGAAAATATTAAATATAAGGCTATAGGAACAACACAATACGTCGCTGTGTAAAGATAACATATTGTAAGGTGGCGTGGTCTCCTGACCTTCATTTCTTACATATTCCGTCCTCACAATCGTATTCTGCACATCAAGATGCTTCATTCGAACCCAAACTAAATAAGGTATAGTCAACTTTGTATGAATTCATGTAAGCGATATGTAAATCTAATAAGTAAATCGCAAGTGTGCACCGAGGTTTAAAAAGTCGAGGCTGGTGTACACAACGTTATGGCCACAGGAATTTTCGTTCTAAAGAGGGAACCAGCCCGCTAGGAGGCCCATCCCTTCAGATGGGTGAGTCAACACACACCTACTTTGGCTGGAGCGACCGCCCAGAGAGAGGACAGCTTTTGCCAGAGCAAAGGGATAATGACCCCCATGTTCGACTTAGAAGCAAATTCCGCTACATTGTGTGGGAGCGCCCAGAAGACGCATTTTTTGATGGACCGACTGCATAGTTACGGAGTTCTCACAGGAACGCCTAATGGAGATGCTACATATTTCCGCATTGGTCGACTTAAACGAAATGTCATTCTCCCGTTTAAAAGGGCAACACTGATTGGCGGTATATTTATGACAAAAAGAGCCAGAGGAGTGAGGGAAGACAGCGAATGATATACCATAGCAATTTTTCCAGAAAAAGGGGCCATTCCGTTGCCGCTCTTGGAGCGGGAACGCGTACCGAGAACGAGTGTGCTCGTACATGTACGCAAAGAGCGAGGAACAAAGTGTCTCCTCAGTACTTCACTGGGAGAGCACCTCTGTCATTAGTGAATCGGCGTGATGCTCTATATTGAGTCACTCACGATTAAGCATTGTTCACTGTTGGCCGCCACACTTATTGTGCGGTGTGAACACGGACAGAGTACTAGTTAAACGCGTAAGAGTGAATATTGAGTGGCATCGCGGTGGACTGGTTATCTGACCGGTGTATGACGCCAATAGTTAGACTAGGGGCAGATAGGAGTCCTTGACTTTATCAAGCCATAGGGAGAGTTTCATTGGCAGAGGTCAATCCAGATAGAAAGAAATAGTTGTGTTATTTGTCAGCAGCAAGCGACGCAGGCAGCAGTCGTCGCAGCTCATGGTATTGTACGCTACAGCATATGTGAGCCCCATCTTTTCTCCCTAACAGTACACTCCATTATATTTCTCACGCGACAGCCTTGACCGTACCTAGGAAAGTTATTCTAGTTGTGTAGACGCGGCTCTCAGCCATTCTGCAGAGTAAATAAAATTCTTAAATAAATGGGAGAAAAGAACCTTTCCATATTTTGTAAAATAATAGCATTCCTATTCATAAGAGGCTATCTACTGTTCCGAAAAGAGCCCAGAAATTTATTAATTTGTAAGAAAAAGTTTCACTTGATTTCTCAGAATTTTTTTGCAATAAATAATATTTTTCGTTAGTTTAATGTTTTTCTTACACTAACTAGCAATACTCTAGTACCCAAGTATTCCATTAGTTATGTGAGAATATAGAATATTTTTGTGTCTTTTCCTTACAGCGGACGACTCCAGACGACATTTGTTGCTGAATGTTTTTCAAGCAGTTCTTGTTGGTACATTAGGAGCATCTGTCTGACTTCTGTAGTGGTATGAGGTGGTAATTGTTTCTTGCAGGAGCCAAAGGGTACTTATCGGATCAATCCATTGCGCAACTTGACAAAATAAAACCAATACTCTCACAATATCAGTAATTGACCGTGAGTGAAGGAATCAACCACTTTCCTCAAGTCAGCAAAACAGAGTAAAAATACCAGTGTAATCACAATATAAAAGTATATAGTATGAAAGAAAAGTGTCGATCATTAAGAAGCTTAGCAGTTACAGGTGATACACATTGTTTCATGCCTGACTGAAAGCTATAACTATATTCTGTAGGTTTGTGAATCAGCATCAGAATTAATTCTTGCGCTGTGTCCCATCGATACGTTCATTTTTGCTAATTATACTGACTTATATGTCTACCGTCTGTCTTTCTGCAATGAATGAGCTCATGCAATACAGCACCCAACTAGTTTCAATCTTTATTTCCTCTCGTGTGAACAAATTGAGTGACAGAGCATAAGTACGAAAGAGCAAAATGGCGATTTCCTCAATTTTGTTTTACTATGCATTGTTCTACAAAAGGCAATAAGTTCTCGCCTTCAGTGGATGTAACAACCTGCAACACCAGTCAATTACTCAGGGACATACAACTTAATGCGGAATATGAGCCACTGTACAATTTGTCTCTTAGTTTACAAAACACATTGCCAGAGCTGATAGTAGCGTTAATTGCCAGATAAAAATCCTGAGATCAACTGCGTGTTGAAGCCAGAACCTTACTTTCTTTATAGTGGCTTTTACTACTCGTTATTCCCATGCATTACATGTCGTAACAGCCTGAAAACCACCTGCTTTTATTACCCCCCCCCCCCTTAATGGGTAGCAAACCTTGTTTGCATGTCAGAGCAGACTCAAACTCCTTGCAACCTTCGTAAAGCTTCAGTAAGACTACCACGATATGAGGCAACCATACCTTCCACTTATCTGTAAGAACTGCTAGTGATGTGAAGCAACCTGAAGCCAGACGTCGCGCATGGAACTCCCGTACATAATCTTTTGCTAAGCAAACATCAAACAGAAAGTCAATAAATACTACCAACATCGTCACTGGAAGGACATGGAAACAGCTGAAACTAATCATGGGACCGATTCGCTCAACTGGACTTTCTCAAAGATTACTGTCGCTCCGTGGCCAACACTGCTCCCTCTGATGCCTTCGCGACACTACTCCGCCGCTGCCTTGGAATCGCCATCAGCTCACTGCAGTTGAGGTTATAGTCCACTGTATCACATGGCGCTCGTCTCTCACCTATAGTGAAGATTCTACGACTGTGTTCAATGCTGGATTATTTGTAGATCCAGTGGACGTCTATCCCGTATGGCAGCCTGTTTTAAATGCAAAATTTGGGACTCCACAAAACGTGGAAATGTGATATCCTATGAACACAATATATGTGAGTGAAAATCGCAATCAGTGAACTCTTACAAATACCTAGAGGAGCAGTTCGTGGGGAATGACCACATAGTCTGAGTCGCAGTTAAGCAAGTGGTAGGCTTCGGTTAATTAGAAGGATATTACGAAAATGATGTCGGTGTACAAAAAAGATTGCCTGTGTGACCCACCTTCGAATATTGTTCAAGTGTGCGAGTCTGTACCACAAACGACTGACTGGAAATGTTGAATGTGTAACAGGCAGAGGCAGTGCAAATGTTCACAAATTAGCTTGAGTCACAAGAGAGCGTCATGGAAATGCCGAAGAACCTTAGCTTCTCAGATGAATGAATGTTGTAAGTAGGCTGTTTAGGTGTTTTTATTGGTAACGCCACGTAGCGCTCTGTATGAAAATCATGGCTGTGCTGTGTGCAGTCTGTGGCTAGTTTGCATTGTTGTCTGCCATTGTAGTGTTGGGCAGCTGAATGTGAACAGCGCGTAGCGTTGCGCAGTTGGAAGTGAGCCGCCAGCAGTGGTGGATGTGGGGAAGTGAGATGGCGGATTTTTGAGAGCGGATGATCTGGACGTGTGTCCATCAGAAACAGTACATTTGTAAGAATGGATGTCATGAACTGCTATATATATTATGACTTTTGAACACTATTAAGGTAAATACATTGTTTGTTCTCTATCAAAATCTTTCATTTGCTAATACGCCTATCAGTAGTTAGTGCCTTCAGTAGTTTGAATCTTTTATTTAGCTGGCAGTAGTGGCGCTCGCCGTACTGCAGTAGTTCGAATAACGAAGATTTTTGTGAGGTAGGTGATTCGTGAAAGGTATAGGTTAATGTTAGTCAGCGCCATTCTTTTGTAGGGATAATTAAAAGTCAGATTGCGTTGCGCTAAAAATATTCTGTGTCAGTTTAAGCACAGTCATGTATAATTTTTCTAAGGGGAAGTTCCAATGTAGACATCAACTACTCCTCAAAGGCCTACGACAAATTGTCAAGAACCAATATCGTAGCAAACACAGAGAATTTTTATCTGAATGGAGTAGACAGCCGTAAGATGTGGTACAGTGGGAAGCACCCTGCCATGCAGTTCACATTGTTTTGCAGAGTAGGGGAATAGTTGTATATCAGACGCCACCTGCTGCTGTGTTGTGGCCAAACACTCTGTGGTGTTATAACCCTATGTCCACAGAGTCCCAGCCAGTCATCCATCCTGGCTTTCACTCACTTCAGGCTGGGTCTCCAACAACTGGTCAGCATCACCTGAAGAGGTTCCAACCTACTCCTTTGCAATGGGATACAAGTCAAATTTATAATCATTCACAAACCCCTTAATGCTGAACATCGGTGTGGCCTGCATAAACAATTCTCAGTACCTGAAAAACATACGAAAGAGTGGTGAATTATTATTGTGGCACAATAACTCACAAAACTTGTAAAATTATTTATTACTTATTTTGTCTCTTATCTGCAATTTTTTCGAATTTTTTTCATCGGTGTAGTACATCTAGAAGTATGACTCCTTTTTGAATACGGAGATACATGATCGTTAATTTGGTTATGCATCAAAGTTGAAATAATTTGTTTCCAAGGGTTTTCTCCTGATTATTGATGAACACATTAATCTAAAAAAATTTGGAATTACAAACGCTTCTCTATAATAATCTCAGCCTTAACACCACGTCTGTTATCAACACCATACCCTTCTCAGAAAAAAACTGCTTAAGAGTTATGAAAATGAAATGGAGGTCAGCGATGTATTTCACTACACAAAGACGATGTTTAAACTCAATTCACACAAGAAAACGCAGTTTTATGTGTAATTAATAATTCTGGTAACTGATATAAATTTCGTAAGTTATCATACAGAATTTTAGAAATAATAGTAATAATAATCATTATGGATGTTTTCCCGAATTGTACAATGTACACTCCTGGAAATGGAACAAAGAACACATTGACACCGGTGTGTCAGACCCACCATACTTGCTCCGGACACTGCGAGAGGGCTGTACAAGCAATGATCACACGCACGGCACAGCGGACACACCAGGAACCGCGGTGTTGGCCGTCGAATGGCGCTAGCTGCGCAGCATTTGTGCACCGCCGCCGTCAGTGTCAGCCAGTTTGCCGTGGCATACGGAGCTCCATCGCAGTCTTTAACACTGGTAGCATGCCGCGACAGCGTGGACGTGAACCGTATGTGCAGTTGACGGACTTTGAACGAGGGCGTATAGTGGGCATGCGGGAGGCCGGGTGGATGTACCGCCGAATTGCTCAACACGTGGGGCGTGAGGTCTCCACAGTACATCGATGTTGTCGCCAGTGGTCGGCGGAAGGTGCACGTGCCCGTCGACCTGGGACCGGACCGCAGCGACGCACGGATGCACGCCAAGACCGTAGGATCCTACGCAGTGCCGTAGGGGACCGCACCGCTACTTCCCAGCAAATTAGGGACACTGTTGCTCCTGGGGTATCGGCGAGGAACATTCGCAACCGTCTCCATGAAGCTGGGCTACGGTCCTGCACGCCGTTAGGCCGTCTTCCGCTCACGCCCCAACATCGTGCAGCCTGCCTCCAGTGGTGTCGCGACAGGCGTTAATGGAGGGACGAATGGAGACGTGTCGTCTTCAGCGATGAGAGTCGCTTCTGCCTTGGTGCCAATGATGGTCGTATGCGTGTTTGGCGCCGTGCAGGTGAGCGCCACAATCAGGACTGCATACGACCGAGGCACACAGGGCCAGCACCCGGCATCATGGTGTGGGGAGCGATCTCCTACACTGGCCGTACACCACTGGTGATCGTCGAGGGGACACTGAATAGTGCACGGTACATCCAAACCGTCATCGAACCCATCGTTCTACCATTCCTAGACCGGCAAGGGAACTTGGTGTTCCAACAGGACAATGCACGTCCGCATGTATCCCGTGCCACCCAACGTGCTCTAGAAGGTGTAAGTCAACTACCCTGGCCAGCAAGATCTCCGGATCTGTCCCCCATTGAGCATGTTTGGGACTGGATGAAGCGTCGTCTCACGCGGTCTGCACGTCCAGCACGAACGCTGGTCCAACTGAGGCGCCAGGTGGAAATGGCATGGCAAGCCGTTCCACAGGACTACATCCAGCATCTCTACGATCGTCTCCATGAGAGAATAGCAGCCTGCATTGCTGCGAAAGGTGGATATACACTGTACTAGTGCCGACATTGTGCATGCTCTGTTGCCTGTGTCTATGTGCCTGTGGTTATGTCAGTGTGATCATGTGATGTATCTGACCCCCAGGAATGTGTCAATAAAGTTTCCCCTTCCTGGGACAATGAATTCACGGTGTTCTTATTTCAATTTCCAGGAGTGTATTTGAAAAAATTTTAGTACTATACTTTTCTGCTTGAAACAACTTTTTATTAAGTGTTTCTACATTTTAAAGTGACCGCATTATATTTCATAATCCATTTAATAGTAAATGAAGACCAAAATTTTGTATTATGTGAAAAATGTTAATGGATCAGGTGGTGACTTCATTGAGTGTGTCGAGTTGTAGACTAAAAACGCAACTGTATACCGCTGAGGAGTTGCATTATAAGGTGATCGTATTACCTGCGATCGGTTCGCCGTCATCTTCCGCATCAAACCCAGAAACGTTTGTTTTGGCCCTATATGTAGGTTAAAGGAGGGCAGAGTATAGTATCTCCGCCTGTATGGTACATCGGATCAGAGAGTTGCTTGAAGTCTCTGTGGTTACACACACTCGAGGGATGGCAATAACACTGAAGAATTAATTATAAATTAGTTATAAATCGAGCAACAAGGCTAAAATTTAATTCAGAAACTTGAGTAATTAATGAGTGGACGTATTTTCATATGAAAATTTATGTATAATGTGAAGCAGGCTGAGAGATGATAAATATATAATGATGAGGCACAAATAAAGAGGAATTTTTCCCTCATTTTTGCACATTCATACTTAATTTTGTTAGAAAAGTTACTAATTGTGGCCAATTATCGACTAGGCGACGATTTCTGTTAAAACCAAACCTTTGTAGGAACCTGAATGCTTTTATGTGCAGGCATACAACGACAAGACGAGGTTTCAAAATTGTAATCTCCTTCTGGAAACCCAACGAGAATGACAACCGCGTGGAAGCAATGACGATTCACAACATAATTCATGATCACTGTTTTTAAGGCAATTTTATCGTATCCAAGGTATGTATCAGAATTTAATCGCAAAAAATAAATGTATTTAAACGTATTCCAGGAAGTGCTAAACACTCACGTGAAGATAGTTGAATGGCTGTCAACCGAAATATCGTGGAAAGAAGCCAGAAGTTGCGAATACTCTTTACTCCGGGAAAACTTCAAGAAATATGCATGTTTAAATGATGTAATCACGCAGACATTGAGTTTGTTATAGATTCATTCGTGCAGCAAGTATACTTGCTTCAAATATTTGTATGCCAAGTACCATAAATCTAATTGTTGCAAGGAATCTGAGGACATACAACAGAATGAGCTAAAGAGTCATTATAATGTGAACAGGATGAAATTCTTAGTTCTTTGCTAGTCAAGCTCGTTTGAAAAAGTGATTTTCCTACGTTGTTATTATTCCTTGTTGACTAACTTACCCTATTATTTGTCCTATTCTTACCAGTTTCGAAGCAAAAACAAGATAAATAAAACTGCAAAATGCAAGTATGAATCGAATTAAAGTTGTCGGCTCCATAGCCAAGGGCCTAGGTCGCTAAGCTAGCAGCGCTTGCGTTAAATAGCGTTTATCTTATAAGTACGTAAGCGGCAGTCGAAAAACTTACTTTTCTCGATTTCCAGGAAAATATGCGTTTGGGTCAATTTTGAGTCGGTTGCGAGTCATGAACTTTAACAGTGTTTTCCTCAAAAAGGGGGCCTCTAGAGACAAAATATCTTAAAGCTTTTCATTTTAGGTTGTACACAAGCGACGTGTCAAATATGAGCCGAAGCGGTTGGCTTTGGCTTGTCTGAGGCCTTTCCCTTGTGAATGGTGAAGCCTCAGAAGTTTACCGAAGGCTGCTAGTTTTCAATAAGTAAACCGATTAAGCTATTGGTTCCTCATTTGTCACGGCAGTTTAATAAAGATTAGGACGATAGCTCAAAAGGACGAACGCAACAGAATGGGCAATTATTATGCTGTACAGGTTACATTAAAAGTTCTATTGCCAGTGCACCATCACTTGACCGTATCTCCTTCGTACTCATATTTACTTTCTCGTATACGATTATTTCAGCTTTTGTTGTGAACGACTTCTTCCTATTTGCAGAGCACCGTTTGCTCGTCCAATAACCTGTAGAAGTTTAATAGTTTAAGTACTTTTGCGACGTACTTCAGCGTTATGACATTAATTGATGAAGTTAGCTTCTTGTATCTGTATCAGAGCGTTTTTATTAAACACACATGTTTCTTTGAGTCTCTCTTCGACTCTTATTCCAATAGCTATGTGCGAGGAGACTTCAAAACCTAAGTTGCACATGATATCCCATACTAAGACTATTGCGCAACAAGAGTGCTGCTCGGTCAGAAAACAGTATACACTATGTGATCAAAAGTATCCGGACACCCCCCAAAACATACGTTTTTCATATTAGGTGCATTGTGCTGCCACCTGCTGCCATGTACTCCATATCAGAAACCTCAGTAATCATTAGACATCGTGAGAGATCAGAATGGATCCCTCCGCGGAACTAACGGACCCCTAACGTGGTCAGGTAATTGGGTGTCACGTGTGTACGTGAGATTTTCACACTCCTAAGCATCCCTAGATCCACTGTTTCCGATGTGATAGTGGAGTGGACACGCGAAGGGACACATACAGCACTAAAGAGTACTGGACGACCTCGTCTATTGACTGACTGAGACCACCGACAGTTGAACAGGGTCTTAATGTGTAATAGGCAGACATCTATCCAAACCATTACACAGAAATTCCAAACTGCATCAGGATCCACTGCAAGTACTATGACAGTTAGGCGGGAGGTGAGAAAACTGGGATTTCATGGTCGAGCGGCTGCTCATAATCCACACACATCACGCCGGTAAATGACAGACGACGCGTCGCTTGGTGTAAGGAGCGTAAACACTCGACGACTGAACTGTGGAAAAGCATTGTGTGGAGTGACGAATCACGGTACTCAATGTGGTGATCCGATGGCAGGGTGTGGGTATGGCAGATGCCCGATGAACGTCAGCTGCCAGTGTGTGTAGTGTCAAGAGTAAAATTCGGAGAAGATGGTGTTATGGTGCGGTCGTGTTTTTCATGGAGGGAGCATGCACCCCTTCCTGTTTTGTGTGGCACTATCACAGCACAGGCCTACACTGAAGTTTTAAGCACCTTCTTGTTTCCCACTGTTGAGGAGCAATTTGCGGATTGCGATTGCATCTTTAAACACGACCAAGCACCTGTTCATAATGCACAGTCTGTGGCGGAGTGGTTACACAACAATAATATCCCTGTAATGGACTGGTCTGCACAGAGTCATGATCTGAATCCTATAGAATACCTTTGGGATGTTTTGGAACGCCGACTTCGTGGCAGGCCTCTCCGACCGACATCGATAACACTCCTCAGTGCAGCACTCCTTGAAGAGTGGGCTGCCATTCACCAAGAAACCTTCCAGCACCTTTATGAACGTATGCTTGCGAGAGTGGAAGCTGTCATCAAGGCTAAGGGTGGGCCAACACCATACTGAATTTCAGCGTTACCGATGAAGAGCGCCACGAACTTGTAAGACATTTTCAGCCAGGTGTCCGTATACTTTTGATCACATAATGTATGTTGAAAGGCCAATGGCAGAATACGCAGACTAGTGAAAAGTGGTCGACAAGAGGTTCGTGAACCTACAACACTTACTGGTCGAACTGCCCGCTTCTGAGCCCAAAATACCCTTTGGGAATGGGAATAGTTACTCCAAAATACAATACCATACGACATCAGCGAATGAAAATAAGCGAAGTAGACTAATTTTCCTGTCGAACGATCGCTTACTTCAAATACCGCTCGAACAGTAAAAATGGCAGCATTAAGTCTTTGTACAAGATTCTGAACGTGGGCTTTCCACGACAGTTAACTATCTGAAACTTCCTGGCAGATTAAAACTGTGTGCCCGACCGAGACTCAAACTCGGGACCTTTGCCTTTCGCGGGCAAGTGCTCTACCATCTGAGCTACCGAAGTACGACTCACGCCCGGTACTCACAGCCTTACCTCTGCCAGTATCTCGTCTCCTACCTTCCAAACTTTACAGAAGCTCTCCTGCGAACCTTGCAGAACTAGCACTCCTGAAAGAAAGGATATAGCGGAGACATGACTTAGCCACAGCCTGGGGGATGTTTCCAGAATGAGATTTTCACTCTGCAGCGGAGTGTGCGCTGATATGAAACTTCCTGGCAGATCGCAGGAGAGCTTCTGTAAAGTTTGGAAGGTAGGAGACGAGATACTGGCACAAGTAAGCCTGTGAGTACCGGCCGTGAGTCGTGCTTCGGTAGCTTAGATGGGCAGTCTGCCTTCGGCAGGGCAACAGAGCGGACGCGTACGTGTTGACTTCGTGCGGCGCGCGAGCTCGCCTTGTTTACTTTCCGACGGCCGTTGCTTAAGTGCCGGCTTACCTTGTACGATCCATGGCGAACCGTTACCGTAAATCAACACTCCGATTTACTTTCTGCAACGATTATGCCCGACCCAAAGCACTTGAGGTGGAGCGTTTTCTGCGAGAGGAAGTGAAGATCCCGGCGACCGATATTATAGGCATACATTTGTCCATCGTGAGCAGCACGGTCTATGTGAAAATCATTAACGACGCGGCGTGCGAACGCATACTACGTGAGACCAAACAGGGGCTCCGCTTCTGTCACGCTGATGGCAATGTGGGAGAGGTAACCGTCGACCACGCAGGCTTAGGTATGCGAACGATACGCATTTTCGAATTGCCATTCGAACTCCCAGCTGAGGAAGTCGTCGCGGCACTACGCCCATACGGCACAGTCCACGGCCACACTGCGGAGAAGTGGACACAGTTTCGGACGTATCCTGTCCTAAACGGGGTCCGACAGGTCACCATAGATCTCCGAAGCCACGTCCCGTCCTACTTACAGATCGGCGGATGCCGTGCCATAATTATATACGATGGCCAGCCTCGGACCTGTTCCGGGTGCGGCAAAGAAGGCCACCTTAGATCCGAATGCCTACAACGGCGTATTACGCAACTTCCAGCTGCCGAGAAACCACCCACGTCGCAACCTACAGTGCTACCGGTGACCTATGCCGCTGCTCTGGCTTCTCCTACCACTTTGCAACGTCGCCCGGTCACCACAAACGACGCCACCAACGAGCCCGACCAGACACTGACGGAGAGCGCCTCGGACGACCCGCCGCCTCGGCCGGCCATTGACGCCGCTCCGAAGATGCCGACGCAACCAGACGCTGACCCGGATCTCGGAAACACGATGGACATCGACTCGCTCATCGTTCCTACAGCGGCCTTTCTGCCAGAACGACGTGACTCCCTTCCGTCGTCGGACACGGAGGGTCGCACAAGGAAACAACGTTCCCCGAAACGTCGCAAGCGAAGACGTCGCACCGTTTCCGGCCAAGAGGAGACGTTACAAGTCGAGGAGGACGTACCCGTCGACCAGCACGAAGCCTCAGAACCCGCTACTGCTGACGAAGACGTCATGAGCGCGGAGACAGCTATCGGTGTGCCTGCGCCCCGTGCTGACGCTGAACTAAATCATGAACGTCTCACAGGCGACATGACACCACGCACAATTACAACATCTTCTGAAGACAAAATGGACGATACACCAGTTTCCGCTTCCACGGCGTGGCACGAGGAGGAGGTCACGGAGCAGGAGCCGTTACGGGACCCTGCGCCGTCACGGCCACACCACTAATCATACTCTCCCCAGACTCCCCTGCGGCCAGCGGGATAACGTTCCGCTGCGACGCCCACACCCTTGCGCGGAAGGCGGAGTGGACCAGCCACCAGCAATCCGACACCAGGCCTACCGGATAGCAACCATCAACACCAACAACATCCGTTCCAGGGTGAAAATCCGCCTTATGCAGGAGATGTTCTGGGCTTCGGATATTGATTTCGCCCTTCTGCAGGAAGTTCACTTGGCTAGTCTCCCGGAAATTAATGGCTATACCGCCCACGCCTCCGCGAGTGATCCTATGGGCCGCGGGGTGGCCATCTACGTCCGCCACGGGATTTCTGTGACCGATGTCGCCTTCCTTCCATCAGCTCGGGGCACGGCACTCACTGCCATGGGGACACGCATCATTAATGTCTACGCTCCCTCAGGCACCGAACGACGGCATGAAAGAGCCCAGTTTTATTCCGAGGAAATCGCTCCCCTGTTTGTAGGGCGTTATGACCATTGCCTACTAGGAGGTGACTTTAACAGCGTTCTGCATCCTAAAGATCAGATTCCCCACTATACTACATGCCAGGAGCTACGTATAGTGGTGCGAGACCTCCTGCTTCACGATACCTGGGAAGTACAACACGGCGACCTTTCTGGCCATACCTTTCTTACAAGTCATTCCGCAAGCCGACTAGACAGGATATATGTCTCACAAACTCTTAGATCTGCGATACGGGGCGCCGAACGCTGGCCGCTGGCCTTTTCCGACCATTGCACTTACATCTGTACGGTCCTCCTTCCGCCGCAATCAGTATGGCGCAGCCGTGCGCCATGGAAACTCAATACCTCACACTTGCATGACCAGGCGTGTCGCCAACAAGTCACTGACACGTGGAAAGCCTGCGAACGACGCCTTCCCCGCTACCGCTCGACATTGACATGGTGGTTGGACTGCGCCAAGCCGGCGATCTGGAGGACACTGATGAGATACGGGAAGGACATGGCCGACTGGCATCGCACCACTGTTGACT
Organism: Schistocerca serialis cubense; assembly: GCF_023864345.2. NCBI lineage: Eukaryota > Metazoa > Arthropoda > Insecta > Orthoptera > Acrididae > Schistocerca > Schistocerca serialis. The sequence goes on along the minus strand of NC_064640.1, from coordinate 688,844,597 downwards.
TCTATTACGCGATTCTCCGAGATCTGGATGCTCAACCGCCAATCCCGGACAACCAGTTGGAACGGCAAAGAACTAAGGCGAAGATAATTGCGCTGGCACGCCGGAAATTGCAAGGGGTCGTGATACGGACGCGGCGCCACGATCACGCGGATTTAGAAATTCCATCCATGCATGATATAGTGTCCGACAACCGAAGGCGTCGTCGGCAGATCATCAGCACTTTGACAACGCCTCATGGAACGCAGGTGACCACTCAGAATGACATGGTCCGCGCATTCGTCGAGCACTACCGTCGGACTTATAGTGATGACGACTCTGAAACTGCAGCAGACGACTCCATTTTGAATTACGTCACGCGCACCCTCCCCCACACGGAGGCGGATGCTTTGACAGTGGCGGTCACGCTAGACGAAGTCAACAACGCAATCGCCAAAGGTGCAGTCAACAGATCGCCCGGCATTGACGGCTTACCGATTGAGTTTTACCGTACCTTTCGGGACCTCATGGCCCCACGGTGGACGACTATGTATCACGAACTGATAACATCTGACCAAGCAATCCCACCCGCCTTTGCTGAGGGCATCATTATACCAGTCCACAAACCAGCCCGTGGTTCGATGGTCACGAGTTACAGACCGCTCACCCTCCTCAATGCCGATTACAAGATTTTCGCGCGCTTACTGGCAATGCGGCTCCGAACTACACTCCCTCACATCCTCTCGCCAGAACAAACGACGCCTGGCGGACAGATTAACATACAGACTGCCACAGGGGAATGCCGCGACTTAATTGCGATAGCGGCGGCCTGCAGGCTCCGGGCAGCGGTCGTCGCTATAGACTTCGACAGCGCCTTCGATAAAGTGCGTCATCGTTTCCTGTTTTCGGTGGCAGCCCGAATGGGCATCCCCCCTCCGTTTCTCGACGTCATCCGGCGTCTTTACGACAGTGCCAGTTCACGTGTCCAAGTCAATGGACGTATAGCAGGGCCGGTACCTATCTGCCGTTCGATACGGCAGGGGTGCCCCCTCTCTACCCTCCTGTATGCTGTTGCCCTTGAGCCCCTTATTGGGGGCTTGACGACCAAGCTTTCTGGCCTCACCCTACGCCAACACACTTTTCGCTGTCGGGCATATGCTGATGACCTCCTCCTCCTCATTCGCTCCGGCTCTGAGATTCGGGATGTCCTCGATTTGATTACCCGTTATGGGGCTGCCGCTGGCAGTGCCATGAATGTCGCCAAATCTTCTGCAATGCACATTGGACGAGGCCTCCAGGAGGGTGAAGTGGCACCACTGCCGCTTGTGCGGACTTTCCGGTACCTGGGCATTACCTTCTGCAATGCACATTGGACGAGGCCTCCAGGAGGGTGAAGTGGCACCACTGCCGCTTGTGCGGACTTTCCGGTACCTGGGCATTACCTTTACCCCCACGGTCACACGCACGGCGGCAACGAATTTCCGTCGCCTGTTACACGTCATCCGCAACGACGTCCGCCAGAACCTCTTGCGCCGCCAGGACACACTTCAAAGGGTTGCGTTTATTAATCTTTATGTGGCATCAAAATTGGTTCACATCGCGCAAGTTCTCCCTCTGCCAACTGCAATTGGGCGCAACCTTCAGGCGGCTTTTGGCTATTACCTCACGGCTGGTTCAATGTTTAAAGTCCGTTATGAGACACTTACCCTGCCCACATGGTATGGTGGCGTCGGGCTCGTCAATGTCCGTATGCGATCTGCAGCCTTGTACATGAGTACCATGAGAAAACAGTGGATGGGCCATGGGTACATCTCTAACACGCAGCTTGCTTGAGGTCCTCCTACCAGCTTCCACCTCACCACCAGTGTCTGTCGGCCATATCGTGCCTCATTTGTCCCATCTTTCGACCTTTTTCGTCGACTACAGTTATATACATACCAGTCTCCCAGATACACGCCCACCTAGGACTAAGGATTTTTACAGCCTGTTGCTGCGCTGTGTTCCCCGGAATGTGATGGAGACCAAACACCCCTCCATCCAGTGGCCCATAGTGTGGACTACCGTCCACCAGCCCTTCCTCCCTACGAACGTCCGGGCGCTGTGGTATCACATAGTCAACAGGAAATTTGCCACGAAGCAGCGCCTGCACAACATTGGCTTGTCAGAATCCCCTCTTTGTCTCCTTTGCCAGCAACTGGACACTGATGGACACCGTCTGAGATGCGCCTCATCGCAGGATGTATGGCGCTTCGTGCAGCAAATCATTGCCTGCTATCTCCGGGTGCCACCAGACACAGTCGAGCCTCGAATGTTTCTATACCCGGAGGACCGACATTTTCCCACCGCCAAATGTCATGCTATTACGTGGGTCAAAGGGTGGGCGGTCGCTTATCTCTTTAATGAGGGACCTAAATCCCGCCTCGACTTCTGGACCTATTTACGAACAGCCCATGCAGCTCTCGAAAACACGCCACGTTACCGAACATTATTTGCTAACTATCTTCGAGCGGTCCTTGTTAGACCTCCACTGAGTTGGGGGGTGCCTGGCAAAGAGGGCACCCACCCCTCCTCCCCCGGCGGTGTCTGAGTTTCAACCGCCTACGATCTATTCTACTTCTGACCTCCGCGGATGGGAGAGCGCGTCGCAGATTGCGCCGATTTTATTTCTTTTTGCTTTTCCTTTTTCCTTTCTTTTTCTTTACCTAGACTTTATATTTCTTTTGTCTTTCGCATATGTGTTCCCATAATTTCATGCTATTAGTGAATATTACAAAAACACCTGCAAATAAATAAATAACAACGCCTTCCACTACTGTTGATTCCTGTTTCTCCCACTTCCCTAAGCACCACAGGCTCGGTGGTGGTGCGGGGGACACTGTGGCCAGGCCTCAGGTTTCGACCCCTGCCCACTTTGCCCCCCGAGCCCCCACCGGTCCACTAAAAAAAAAAAAAAAAAAAAAAAAAAAAAAAAAAAAAAAAAAAAAAAAAAAGAGTGGTCAGCGCGCCAAAAACAAAAAAAAAAAAGATGGTAGAGCACTTGCCCGTGAAAGGCAAAGGTCCCGAGTTCGAGTCTCGGTGGGGCACACAGTTTTAATCTGCCAGGAAGTTTCATATCAGCGCACACTCCGCTGCAGAGTGAAAATCTCATTCCAGTTAACTATCTATCTGAACACCTAGAATTTTGTACTGTTCAGTTTCACTAATATGCCCATTCTGCGAAATTAAAACGTTAGGTTTTGTTGAATTGTGTGTTAGAAACTGTAAAAACTGAGTCTTACTGTGATTTAGCGTTAGTTCATTTTCTACAAGCCATGAATTTATGTTATGAACTGCACTATTTGAAATATTGCCAGTGTTACACACAACATCCTTTACTACCAAGCTAGTGTCATCAGACAAGAGAAATATTTTAGAATTACCTGTAATACTAGGGGCCATATCATTTATATAAATAAGGAGCAGGAGTGGCTCCTACACTGATCCCCCCATTTGACCGTATCCCACTCAGGCCCAACATCACAGCCATTGTCAACACTGTGAATAACGACTTTTTGCTGTCTGTTGTTAAAGTAAGAGGTGAAGAAATTGTGAGCTATTCCCTATATTCCATAATCGTCCGACTTCTGGAGGAATATTTTGTGATCAACACAATCAAACGCCTTACTTAAATAAAAAAATATGCCTAACTTTCGAATATAGCATTTCCAGTTATTAAACGACTTCTAAAGCCGAACTGGACATTTGATAACAAACTATGTGATATAAAATGATCAGTTATCCTTAAATACACAACCTTTTCAATCACTTTAGCAAACAACGATGGCATACAATTGCCTTAAAATTGTCTATATTATCCCATTCTTCCTTTCTTTAAAGTGGCTTTACTGCTGAGTACTTTTATCTTTCAGGAAACTTATCATTCTCGAAGCAACAATTACAGATACGGCTAAGTACAAAATGTTCAAATATGTGTGAATTTCTAAGGGACCAATCTGCTGATGTCACCGGTCCCTAAACTTATACACTACTATACTAACTTAAACTAACTTATACTAACAACAACACACACACCCATGCCCCAGAGAGGACTAGAACCTCGGCTGGGCGGGGCCGCGCAACCCGTGCATGGCGCCTCAAACCGTGCAGTCACAAAGCGCAGATGGCTAAGTACAGGGCTAACATGTGCAGCACAGTACTTTAATATTCTGCTAGGCACTACATCATATCCATGAGAGTCCTTAGTCTTCAGTGATTTAATTATTGACTCAATCTCCCCCTTGCCAGTGTCACAGAGGAGTATTTCAGACATCAATCTCGGAAAGGCATTTCCAAGAGAGTTATATGATTCCCAGTAGAAACTAAGTTTTTATTTAATTCACCAAGAATGCTACGAAAATTATTATTAAATACTGTAAAAATGGTTCAAATGGCTCTGAGCACTATGGGACTTAACTTCTGTGGTCATCAGTCCCCTAGAACTTAGAACTACTTAAACCTAACTAACCTAAGGACATCACACACATCCATGCCCGAGGCAGGATTCGAACCTGCGTCCGTAGCGGTCACTCGGTTCCAAACTGAAGCGCTTAGAAACGCACGGCCACACCGGGCGGCGCTTAAATACTGTACATATATCTGATCTATCAGTAAGAGGAATATTTTTACTACGAACTGAGTTTATATCGTCGACATTGTGCCACTTACCAGATACTTCCTTCACAACTGACCATATGGTTTTAATATTTTCCTGTGAATTAGCTATTCTATTTGCGTACCACATACTTCTTGCCTTCCTAATTACATTTTTAAGCACCTTACAATATTGTTTGTAATGCGCTACTGTAGCTTGATTGTGACTACTTCTAACATTTTGTTATAATTTCCGCTTTGTTCTACATGATATCCTTATTCCACTAGTCAGCCACCCAGACTGCCTTTTACTGCTAATACCCCGTTTAGAACGTTCCAACGGAAAGCAGCTCTCAAAGAGTATGAGAAATGGGTTAAGGAATGCATTATGTTTGTCATCTGTGTTATCGACGCTATAAACATTGGGCCACTCTTGTTCCTTAACGAGGTTTAAAAAACTCTAAAAATGGCTCTGAGCACTATGGGACTTAACTCCTAAGGTCATCAGTCCCCTAGAACTTAAAACTAATTAAACCTAACTAACCTAAGGACATCACATGCATCCATGCCCGAGGCAGGATTCGAACCTGCGACCGTGGCTTAAAAAAAAAAACCCTCTCTATTGCCATTCGATTAGCTTTCCTACGTAGTTTGTAATTATATGCGACATTTTTAGTGTTATGTGACACTTAAAGATTTGTGCATCTTGGTCTGAAAGGCCATTCACCCTTTTGCTAACAGAATGCCCATCTAGTAATGAAGAATTAATACAACTATTGTCTATGGCAGTGCCACTGTTACTCTGCAGCGTGGTTGGAAAAAATATAGTCTACATCAGATCATATGAGTTTAGGAGATCTACCAACATCCATTTTCTTGCACAATGATATACAAAATTAATATTGAAGTCACCACATATAAATAATTTGTGGTACTTCCTATAAAGTTAACCAAGAACCCTCTGTAGCTTGAGCAGAAATGCTCTGATGTCAGAGTAAGGTGATCTGTAAAAAACAACTATTAGAAGCTTAGTATCACTAAATTCAACTGCCCCTGCACAACATTCAAATATCTGTTCGGTGCAGTGTAGTGATACGTATACAGAATCAAATGAAATACCGTTTTTTACGTAAATGACCACTCCCCAACTCCGCAAGGAACTCCTTGAAAAACAGCCATCTAATCTGTGTCCTGGTAAAGGAAACTGTCTAATTATTTAAGTGGTGTTCCGATATACCAATAATGTCAGAGTCAACATCTATAAGCAGTTCACTAACTTTATCTCTAATACCTCTTATATTTCGATGAAATAAGCTAATTCATTCTCTACTTGGATACCTGACCACCTCTTGAGGTGATTCCTTTGTTGGAGGGACTTCCTTTAAGCAGGTATGCCTACTAGCTGACTTCAATGTCAATATGTTTACTTCCTATCCTGGCGTCCGTAGAAGACCGATAAGGAGAAATACACATCAGGCCATCTGTTGAAATGGTTCAGTGGGAGAGATCAACTTGATATAGAGTCGTCGCTCTTACTGGAAAAGATGGATGCTCAGTCAGAGAAGCTGGCAGAAGGTATGACGTGCCAAACACCGCTGCAACGAGATGGTGAAGAAACTACGTTGAAAGAGGAATAACCAACATATCTCCTGGCTCAGGTAGTTGCGGTGGGAGACCAATTTCCACTGTTTCAGTGCCGAAGGCCGAGGGACCCTGGACTGCATGCATGAAGATCCACCATGAAACAAGAGCACAGTGAAGTATTTGTTTCATAATGCCTGGCGTTTGCGGAGCTCCATCCGAGTGCGTCATTCTCACTGACAAGAAGGTGTTTCCCACCAGTAACGACTGTCCAAGAGTCATTTACAGGGCGCAAAAGTTTTGCCATTGCCGCAAATATATATGTAATGACAACGATATGAAGTGGGCGGCTATATGTTTCCTGATGGGGACGGATTTCTGTGAGAGGAGTAGGAATTCTTCACAGAAGAGAAGGAACTCTCGACAGCGAGCAGTACTCCCACATACTGAAAAATGCGGTGTTTCCGTCAGTTTGAATGCTGTATGGAGAATGTGACTGCAAGAGGACCATTCTTCCGTTCACAAGTCTGCATTCGTTCAGCAGCAGCTCTCCGGATTGGCGTCAATGTCATGGATTAGCTGCCAAGGGCTGCTGATGTTAATCATATGAAAAACATATGGGTTGAGGTCACCAGAAAGTTAACAGAGAACTGGCCACGAAACCACCCAACTACAGCTGACGCTCTTTGGGCTGCGTTCTTGAAGCCCGGGAGGGTGGAAAGGAAGTTGCTTCTTCAGGCTGTTGCGTCCGATGGCTTATTAACTCTGTGCCAAGACACACGAGAGAAGTACAAAATAATGTGGTAATGTGGGATGCTGGATAAAATATTAGAGTCCTTAAAACGCTTTGTTATGTCGTCTTTTTCTTCAGTTTTCCTCATTGAGACCCAGTGGAAGATCACTTGACAACACATAAAATAAAATTTTGGTTAGTATTCCTTTTAGTTGAATGTGTAACTGAATATACTGTTTCTTAAAAATTCTATTTTTATTTCATTTATACACTGGCTAGAGACTTACAAAGTAATCGGTTCAGATGGGCACTTTAAAAGTATTTTGTGTTATTTCAAATACATCTCTCCCTTCCCCTCTATCCATTAATACACCCTCCGTCGTCAAAAAATTCTTCAAACGATTTTGTATTACATTTATTCATTGTTAATTTCTCCTCCATTCTCTCCCTCTCAGCCGGCCGAAGTGGCCGTGCGGTTAAAGGCGCTGCAGTCTGGAACCGCAAGACCGCTACGGTCGCAGGTTCGAATCCTGCCTCGGGCATGGATGTTTGTGATGTCCTTAGGTTAGTTAGGTTTAACTAGTTCTAAGTTCTAGGGGACTAATGACCTCAGCAGTTGAGTCCCATAGTGCTCAGAGCCATTTCAACCATTTCCATTTCTCCCTCTCACCGTCTCTCGCCTCTTTTACATTAGTACCTCAATTGCTCTTCTACTCTATTCTCCCAAAACGTTATAAGGAAATCTAGCGGTTTCTAATGAAACTGTACATTCTCGTTTAATTTCTGCTTTCTTTATTATCCTCTGTCACTTCGCTCAAAACCTATGAAACCGTATTCGTTCTGAAAACATTCCTTCCTTTTCTCACTGTCCTAAGATAACACGAACTGTAGTACAATCTAAGTTAGGACCACTGTGCAAGATTTTCACTCTTTTACTTTGTGCTTCTGCAGCCCTACCCATTCCTAGATCCCTCCTTTCTTCCTCCTACCCCTCCCTTGACATCTGAATCCACATCTACATGATGTTTAATCTGCAGTTCATAATTAAGATCTTCAGAGGGTTCTTTGAACGACTGTCGCATTACTTCTCTGCCGTTCCACTATCAAAAAGCGCGTGGAAATAATGAACAACTAAACTGAATTGTGTAAGCACTGACATCTATTATCACAACGGTCGTGTCTCCTATGTGTGTCGGGGTAAACAAAATCAAAATATCGTGGCATTCAGTAGAGGAGTTGGCGATTGGAGTTTAATGGAAACACCTTGCCACAATGTAAATCGCCTACGTTTCAATGATTTCTATCCTAACTCATATAGCATACCCGTGACACAATCTTCCCTATTTCGTGATAATGCAGGACGAGTTGCCCTTCTTTGAAATTTTTCAGTGTCTTCCGTCAGTCTTACCTCATAAGGATCCCATACCCAGCACGAATACTTACGAAGAGGACAGACAAGTGTGTTGTAGGCGATCACTATGACTAATTTGTTGTATCTTATCATATTCTATTTGTGTTTCCTTCCGCACAATATGTCCCATATGATGGTTCCAATTTAAGCTGCTCGTGATCGTACCTTCTAGATATTTAGTTGAATCGACAACCCTTAAATGTGACTTATTTATCAAGTAAGTGAACTTCAACGGAATTTTTTCGGTATTCATGTGGAGAGCCTCACATATTTTATTGTTTAGGGTTAATTGTTACGTTTTGCACTATGAACATAAATTTTCAACAACATTTTGTTGTTGCTCTTTTCAGGAGTTTATAAGACGCCATCATTACCTATCACAAATCTAGGAGAAATGTTCTGATTCTTTGCTAAATAGTTTATATAAATACTTGCTAAAAAGTTTATATAAATATTTTACTTGCGGAATCACACTCATCACATCCTTTTCACTTGGTGACATCCCATCAGTTACTGCGAACTGCGACCTTTCACACAGGAAATCACGAATCTAGTCACACAACTGAGACGAAAGTCTGTAAGAAAGCAATGTGGTAGGAAGATGCTTGTGACGAATGATAACAAAAGCCCTTTTGGAACTGTATAAATACGGAAACAATTCCAGAGACCCAGTAAGTCATACATCGTGCGAACAAAGAGCAAGCTGTGTCTTACAAAACTGATGCCTACCAATTCCATGCTGGTTTGATGTCAATAGGTAATATATCTCGGGTATTTCAAATCGTTGAAACAAAGTATTTGTTCACACATTCTGCTACACATCGGTGTCAGTGAAATGGGTCTGTAACTCAGTGGATTACATTTATTTTCTTTGGTATTTATTGCATGGTCTGTACAACTTTCCATTCTTCTCCCTCACCATAAGTACTAGAATATTCATCAGGACAAAAGGAAAAGTAATTGAGCTGGTGCTTCGTTGCCGCAGAAAGTTAGCCCACTCATGGAAGACATTCCCTGTAGAAATTTAATCGTCCTGCTATGACTACGATAGGATCATGAAAACATAGTGGAATATATCTGGTGAAGCCGTGATAGTTTTGTTACTTCCTGGAATGACAGAGAAATATCTTGCAAGATTCACTAGATAAGAATATATTCGTGGTATACCAATGAAAGATTCTGTATGAATTTCACTTGGGTGTGTCATCTACTTAACAAATATATGTTTACAGACAGGGCAGATTAGTTTCACACAGCAGCTACAAGTCATCTCGTTGTCTACATTGGAATTATCTGTACAGCAATCACAAGGTCAATGAGGAGGCGATGATCGCTGAAGTTGGTCGCTAGCTCCATGAATATGTCGACGCACTGTAAAGAATGAGAGGCAGTAGCTCTGAGCTCCAAACTGGTGCGAGCTCTGTGACAGAGCTACAAACAGCTATATCGAGCTCAGAACGACATCTGTAGAAATTTTGTCTGTTTAAGACGTCTCGCTACGGTCTGTAACCAGTAGATCTAGAGGTAACAAACATAAAATACTACTGCTGAAAATACACAAATCCGTTAATGAAATCGTATCACTTCTAACAACCATACCACAATAAAGGTAAAAAATTAATTATGATTGTAGTGTTGCTCATGCTGCTATATTTGCATTTTCGGGCAACAACAAAGTTATATTATGTGGCAGGTGTCATTAGACCACAGTTAATAAAGTCATTTCTTGAAATAATGGATAAACTAGGCACTCATCTTTTCGTGTTTCCCACGCTGGTCTCGTTGTGAACTCATGTGCAAGTTAGGGCAATGGTTATGCAAAAAAGTAATCTGCACTCCGAATTTAAGTTACACCTCTTTTTCATTACTTTTGCTGCAATATCACGCAACCCGTTCCAAAACATCACTTCACAATACAAAACAGACTTGAAAACATCTTACTCACTGTTAAAGTTCACATTTCATAAACTGACTACAATTGGCGTCTTTTTAACAAGACGACCAAAGCTTGACTCTCTAATAACCGCCTACGCGCCCTAAAATCAGAGTTACAAGTACGACAGAGACCATAGCGACAAAAGAAAGAATACACATAAGAATAACATCATTGCAATATACACTCCTGGAAATGGAAAAAAGAACACATTGACACCGGTGTGTCAGACCCACCATACTTGCTCCGGACACTGCGAGAGGGCTGTACAAGCAATGATCACACGCACGGCACAGCGGACACACCAGGAACCGCGATGTTGGCCGTCGAATGGCGCTAGCTGCGCAGCATTTGTGCACCGCCGCCGTCAGTGTCAGCCAGTTTGCCGTGGCATACGGAGCTCCATCGCAGTCTTTAACACTGGTAGCATGCCGCGACAGCGTGGACGTGAACCGTATGCGCAGTTGACGGACTTTGAGCGAGGGCGTATAGTGGGCATGCGGGAGGCCGGGTGGACGTACCGCCGAATTGCTCAACACGTGGGGCGTGAGGTCTCCACAGTACATCGATGTTGTCGCCAGTGGTCGGCGGAAGGTGCACGTGCCCGTCGACCTGGGACCGAACCGCAGCGACGCACGGATGCACGCCAAGACCGTAGGATTCTACGCAGTGCCGTAGGGGACCGCACCGCCACTTCCCAGCAAATTAGGGACACTGTTGCTCCTGGGGTATCGGCGAGGAACATTCGCAACCGTCTCCATGAAGCTGGGCTACGGTCCCGCACACCGTTAGGCCGTCTTCCGCTCACGCCCCAACATCGTGCAGCCCGCCTCCAGTGGTGTCGCGACAGGCGTGAATGGAGGGACGAATGGAGACGTGTCGTCTTCAGCGATGAGAGTCGCTTCTGCCTTGGTGCCAATGTTGGTCGTATGCGTGTTTGGCGCCGTGCAGGTGAGCGCCACAATCAGGACTTCATACGACCGAGGCACACAGGGCCAACACCCGGCATCATGGTGCGGGGAGCGATCTCCTACACTGGCCGTACACCACTGGTGATCGTCGAGGGGACACTGAATAGTGCACGGTACATCCAAACCGTCATCGAACCCATCGTTCTACCATTCCTAGACCGGCAAGGGAACTTGCTGTTCCAACAGGACAATGCACGTCCGCATGTATCCCGTGCCACCCAACGTGCTCTAGAAGGTGTACGTCAACTACCCTGGCCAGCAAGATCTCCGGATCTGTCCCCCATTGAGCATGTTTGGGACTGGATGAAGCGTCGTCTCACGCGGTCTGCACGTCCAGCACGAACGCTGGTCCAACTGAGGCGCCAGGTGGAAATGGCATGGCAAGCCGTTCCACAGGACTACATCCAGCATCTCTACGATCGTCTCCATGGGAGAATAGCAGCCTGCATTGCTGCGAAAGGTGGATATACACTGTACTAGTGCCGACATTGTGCATGCTCTGTTGCCTGTGTCTATGTGCCTGTGGTTCTGTCAGTGTGATCATGTGATGTATCTGACCCCAGGAATGTGTCAATAAAGTTTCCCCTTCCTGGGACAATGAATTCACGGTGTTCTTATTTCAATTTCCAGGAGTGTATATACATATCGATGTATCGAAGTACCTCTACATTAATGAAATCAAATCTGAATGTTGTCACAGAAATATGTTAACTATTTTACAGAAACACAGTAGAATATAGCTGGTATCGAGAAGTTGAAGTGAGGTGCCGTAATGGTTACGTAATTCAAGTACCATTACACACTGAATACTCTGTTATCTGTGTTTCATTCAAAAACTACTCTCACAGACACATTTTCGTATTTACATTCTAGTCCGGTAAAGCTTCTTGAGTATGACAAAAGACTTCACATTTAATTAAGATAGGAATTCGTTGTATGGTATTACGATGAGACAACAGTTTCTATAAGCAATAGCGTTTCCCACTAGGACATCGAACAAAATAGTCACAAATATCAGAGAAATTGTCGATAATATATTTCACCTCTTTATCAAAAAAAAAAAAAAAAAAAGGTTCAAAGGGCTCTGAGTACTATGGGACTTAACGTCTGAGGTCATCAGTCCCCTATAACGTAGAATTACTTAAACCTAACTAACCTAAGGACATCACACACTTCCATTCCCGAGGCAGGATTTGAACCTGCGACCGTAGCGGTCGATGCACAGGCAGTTTTCCAATCACGCGCATATAGCGACTTGCTGATTCTTAGTTAGGCCATGTTTAAAGCACAGTCGCCAAAAGAAAAAAAAAGAAACAAATAAAAGAAAATAATAACTAAGTATCTTCGTGCTTGATTGATAAGGGGCGAGAAAGATAAACACATGCGGGTACAAGATTAGAAGATGTGCTGTACGTATGTTTGCCAACCAAGCTCCTTGGTGCTGTCTTCAAAGTGGCATTTGTTACCCTGCGACTACAAACCATCTCATTTGTTGACAAGAAATGTTAATTGCGAAGGACACATCCCTGTGAAGCAGTTCGTAACGCAAAACTCCTTCTTTGTGTCACCAGATCTATATCGATAACAATAAATTTTGTGGATGAATACACGCCATCGTTTGAGGTAATGTTTGTTATGGGTTACTCACTGTTTTCTTCTTATTAAGTTACCGTATGATACTTCATATCGCCATCAGGTCACACTGATTAAGGTTCCCGGCGACCTCCTTAAATCTATTACCGCAACTGCCAGGACCAGTCCTTTAAATGAGCACAGACGACATCTTTCCCCATCCTTTCCAGTGCAAGACTCTGCTAAACTCGTTTTCGACGAGACGTTGTACCGAAATCCTCCATCCTTTTTAACGTAAGTACCAATGCTGAAGGCAAGTATAACATAAAGGTTAAATGGTCATCACCCTTTCTAGTTATTGGATGCACTGCCATTAACGATAGTAGTAAATCTCGGAAACGTCCTTCATCAGTGCCTGGTTGTCTTGATGAATGTGGTGATCAATTTATCTCAAAATGATTATAAGTGAAACGATACAACTTGACTTTCCCGATAACACTGACTCCTGGCATAGGTGTTTCAAATAACTGCCACTGTCTTCATCCTTTTACCAAACACAAACAGAACACAATGTGACATTTGAGACATTACTCCGTTTCAGACTCCGTTACAGGTATTTATCCATTAGAGCAGGTGGCCAGTGATCGACGTCGTTTGCACAGACCAGTGTAAAGTTCCATCGCCTGTACTGTACGAGAACCTTCTTCCACAGGTTATCAGTTGCAGGAGAGGGATCCTGTTTTGTTGTTTGATACACCGCTTTTTCTGTTGTAACGTGCTTTGTACACTGCCATACATTTTTTTCCCCGCCACGACTTCGACGTCTGTGGCAGATTCAGAACTAGCATTAACATGTTTGGTCCATTGACTTCCCCAGGGCCGGCCGGGGTGGCCGAGCGGTTCTAGGCGCTACAGTCTGGAACCGCGCGACCGCTACGGTCGCAGGTTAGATTCCTGCCTCAGACATGGATTTGTGTGATGTCCTTAGGTTAGTTAGGTTTAAGTAGTTCTAAGTTCTAGGGGACTGATGACCTTAGAAGTTAAGTCCCATAGTGTTCAGAGCCATTTGAACCATTTGACTCCCCCAGGAAACTAAACATCGCACTGTGTAAATCACATTATCTGATAATCAACAGCATACCTGGACTGTTGGGATGGACAAGACACTGTCGACGTACTGTAATAATAAGCAACACAGTTGATAGGGCGATCAATTTTAGCAATTTTATCACAATTTCAACACCGACCAATGACGCAGCAGCACACTTACCAGCTTCTGTATCATCGCTAAACAGTCCGTCCACTACTTTGTGAATATCATCGCGAATGTAAGTAGATGACTGTGCAGTATGTTCATTCATTGTTAATTCTTGAACATATACACGAAAGTATACCAGACAGCGACCTACATGTCTCTAGCACTTCAACCATAGTGCGTAACTTTCGATCTTTCTCTACGGGGATAGGAGTCACAGGGCATTCTCGCATTCTTAGGATAAAGTTAGAGACCGAAAGATCTCCTAACATTGTCTTTGACCAGCGCTCCATGCAGCTGACCAGAAGTAGACCGCTACATTCCACGTTTCGTGTAGAAACAGTGCGAACCGAGGCTCTAACTGCTGTCCCATACCGACCCATGAGCACAAGATTTCTCCAGATGCTCGAATGTCGAGGAGGTTGGCACCCCTTATAGCTGTACAGTAGATATGAAACTGTTGTGGTGATAAAACAGACGGTTACGAACAAGAACGGGTGGTTTTTATGCATGATGGAGCTCCAGACGGACGGAGTTTGCTGCGTTTTACGTAAATCAGCTGCGCTAGCAATTCTAAAGTATTGTTCTAGTGTCTTGGGCCAGTGCCAAGAAGGTATTGGTAAGAAAGAACATAAACACATGCACTCCTAAGGATAAAATATTCTGCACTTAAAACACGCTATAATGTCAGACCGTTGCGGTTTCCTACACATTAGTCAAATGCAATGCATTGCTGTTACTTTCCCAATGTAAGAAATATATTTCTAGTGCATGACATACATTCTCCTTGCAGGTTTGTCTACGATAAACTATGCTGATAAACTGTAAAATGAAAAACGACTTCCCTAAAACATCGATTCCTTGTGATACACGTAGAAATATAGTTTTCCAGGGGTCTATATAGCCACCCCACTCTTCACATCCGATCACGGTTCAGAAATTATACTATGCTCGCATCAGTCCTACATATAAAACGATCGTTAGTAACAGGGAATGCCTCCTACAAAGAAAGGGATAAACGCATAGCAGAGGTATTTGACATGTGAAATTACACGTCATTCGTCCAGTAACTCCGTAAACAGGACAACTGTCAAGAAAATAGCCGGCCGGAGTGGCCGAGCGCTTCTAGGCGCTACAGCCTGGAACCGCACGACCGCTGCGGTCGCAGGTTCGAATCCTGCCTCGGGCTTGGATGTGTGTGATGTCCTTAGGTTAGTTAGGTTTAAGTAGTTCTAAGTTCTAGGGGACTGATGACCTTAGAAGTTAAGTCCCATAGTCCTCAGAGTCATTTGAACCAATTTTGTCAAGAAAATGTATACACAGAGATTTTAGTACCTCACAAAAACCTGTCGCTAACTTAGAATCACCGTAGTTATGAAACTGATGACTCGATTTTATGCCCAAGATGCGGTCGTGGAATGGAGTGCATCGCATAAATTTTCGTTCGTCTAGAGGAATGTGTCGAAACGGGATATCAGTCCTCTGATGACCGAGAGGTTCGCTGATAACGATCGCAAGTAGACAGTGCTCTACGTCACACACAGAACATGCAGTTGTATGCGAGCCGAATGCACGTTATGTCACACAACTGATGGCATCCCAACAGATCAACGGAAAAAAATCGTCAAATGACATGCAGCAACATCTACCTCTCTCTCTAGAATGCATCGTCAGTCTACTTTTAAATGCTTCCTTGTTGGAGCTCCATCTCACCCTATCACTCCATCCAATCTCTGCCATACTTTAACGCAGATTCAAGGAAGTTTTGAGGCAGATGGTTCTCTTTTTTCCAGAAAAGCATCGAAGACAGCAGTCAACTCGCGCGTGTCACTATTACCTCAATAGGCATACAGTAGAATGCTACCTCGACGAAAAATAAAAGATTGTATCCCCGGTTCCCCGTGCTTCCATGTCACCGTTTTCCCACATTCCTCTTGCTGTCGTATACTCGGTCCCATGTACAAAAATTTTTCTGCGACAGTCAATTTCTCCACCATTTCGTCGTATTTTCCCTCAATTTATACGTATTTTCCGTCATTTTATCGAATTTTTAATGTCAATTCTGACCATGCAATCACGGCATCACTTATCGTTCCGTGTTCCAAAATTGCTTGTAAAAGTAGTACAGCTGCCAGCATCTAGCGCAAACGCACTATTTTTCTGGTCGGGCGGTACTCGAATGCAACCAGTCACCTCCAACCGCATAATCTATAGTTGCAGCACGTTTACTCTGTTTTCTGTATGTCTGGGAGCCATCCGCGACACAAGCACATATACAGACATACAGAAAACAGAGCAAACGCACTGCAAATGTGAAATATGTGGGTGGAGGTGACTGGATGCAATCGAGTACAGTGCTATACTACGCCTCCCGAACAGAAAAATAGTGCATTTGCGCTAGATGTTGGCAGCTGTACTACATTTACAAGCAATTTTAGAACACGGAACGAGAGGTTATGTCATGATCGCATGCACAGAAGTGACATAAAAAAATAATCCCCCATGCGAAATATGAGAACATGGGTAGTCGGGCGACCTTAAAAAGTAGTTGAAACTAGCAACCCCCTTTTCGCACCTGTGTGAGAGCTTTGTGCATTCTTGACTCTCCTCGCAATTGCCGCAGCACCCCCAGCCAGTGAACCCATTTCTGAGAGACCGGCTAAGGCAGGAATAGGGAAGTGAATAACTCCAGCCGACGTCTCGGGTATTGGCAGAACCCTGGGTGGTTTAATCGATCTTTTTTTTCTCACATCTTTCTGCTTCAGGGCGCCTTTGCGTGCATACAACGTTGTTAGGATACCGTTTTTCGTGCACCCTTTAGTTTTAATCTTCTTCCTTAACGCCCTACGCGCAGCGCTCACAACTTGACTGAACTTCTTCACACCCAGACCCAACTTAACTTCACCACGCATAGTTTTTTCAGCTGCAACTGCAACGAGATACACATCTGGTTCCGAGCTCTACTGTAAGTCTTGTGTGTAAAAGCATACTGCAGTTTCCGTACCACTGTTGTCCCTTAAGAGGTAGGGTCTAGGATTCGCCCTCTGCACTTTGGAAACTGTGAATATCTCGGTTGACTAGTCTGGCATGTATGATTTCTCAAACGTTGTCTTGTGTTTTGAAATACGTACTAAATCACCTACATTAAATTGCTGTTTGCTCGGATTTACCATTTTAATACGACTGTATACTGTATCTAGAAGTTAATTATCACGAACAGCGATTAGTCTCATTTTTATTGTGCGATGTTTGGTTCGATCATACCGTGCAATTATTTGCGGGAAGATATCGATCCGTATGTGTGAGCCACGAAGATTTAATTGCATCCACATCTGAGTTATCACTGTTCTGTTCAGACGTTCCACGATACTCGCCTTCAGATGGGTGAACGTCGAGCAGTGATGTGTTCCATAATATTCCATCACAGCGTTGAAATATTTATTGTAAAACTCACCCCCGTGATCTGTCTGAAGGTTGTCTGGGCTTCGATTCGTCCCCGTCTGCAGCAATCCATCAGACACAAGCGCGACCTCCTTCCCTGTTTTAGCTTTCACAGGTAATGCAAAGGCATATTTAGATCAAGTATCAATGACCATTAAAACATATTTGAACCCACTATGCACGTGATTACTCTCTCATGCCGACAAGATCCGCCTGCCACAGGTCGTCCAAGCCTTTAACCATAACATATCTTCGAAGGTATGTTTTGCGTGCTGGTTTGTGCAGTTCTCGAACTACAGCCTCCATACTTATTCGATGATACCTCTCTCCCTAAGCTCAAAAATTATTGAAATGAGCTGTATTACCAGCGGCAGCTAATATCATGAGCAGTCGTAGTCGGTCAATTATCTCGTTGGGGTTGTCGTAATATATATACGGCGGGAGTCGATTACTCACTCTTTTATGCTGAATGTCAATACCATCACCACTGCTATTTTTTGACCATACAAAATAGGTCTTATAATGGATTTGTATTTCACATTGCTTCGACTTTTCGCATTCTTATGCATATCAGCTAAAAGCAATATTTCGCGATACATTTCCAGATCCTTTGGCGAATAATTAACAGCTTTTGT
This sequence comes from Schistocerca serialis cubense, assembly GCF_023864345.2. NCBI lineage: Eukaryota > Metazoa > Arthropoda > Insecta > Orthoptera > Acrididae > Schistocerca > Schistocerca serialis. Next base: position 688,826,460 of record NC_064640.1, on the reverse strand, counting down.
GGGTCTTAGGAAAAAAAGGTTCAGTAGACCTGGTGTTCTTTGAAATTGATTATCGCCGATCTGTATCGTTTCTTTTATTTAAATTTATAGTCTGTGTGCCCAACGTGTATGGTTTCTCGCATTAACACCGAATATTTTTGTCTATCCTAGCGTCGCTGTGACGGTTAATGAAATCGGCAATAGCGTCATCGCCGTCGTTGCGGAATTTCGCTGAGAGTTCATCGAGATATTCAGTACCTGTTTTAAAGGTTCCTCGCAGTATCTGCCCCCGTTTCGAATGCCATAACCTCAGCAACCGTAACTTCTCGCGAACTGCCTTCCCTGCCTCGATAACTTATATGCTTAGTCGACATCTCGGTGTATACTAATCGGACTTCTGTGCAGCGTGAGGTTTTATATATCCGCTCTTCTACTTCTTATGCTGTTCCCCCTTCTCGGTAACAGCTATTTTCCCTTCAATTAAGTTGCCTATTTTCTTTTCAATTGCGTTAACCCGTTCGTACTATGTCCCATTCTCAATGACAGCGATCCCTCCTTCAGTTAAACCGTTTACTTTCTTCTCAATTGCATTAACCCGATCATTCAGTGCACTGTTTAGTCTCAGAAGCGTTGACAATATGCCTCTAGTTCCTTGCGTATAGCTCCAACTTTATGTTCGAGGGTTAGAATTTTCGTGTCCACCTACAGGCGAATGTTTTGTCTATGTACACCCATTTTATCAAATTGAGCTCCCGACATGAGAGCGAATTTATCCATAGTCATGCGTATACTGATGTACTCACCTCTTAACTCCTGAAAGTTCCGTTGGTACCTGCCATCATTAAGCTTTCTAGTTTTATCAATAACGAGAAACCCATACTGTGATCGATTCCAGCAATCTCCACATATCTTTACAAATCTTATTTGATCATGGTTTTCCACCGCAACATCGTCAAATATGAACACTGTGTTTGGCTTTACTTTTTCCGGTGGAGGGATATCGCTGTTCTCACTGAATATCATGTATGTCGCACGATCTACACCATACAGAATCTCCTGTAATAGTTGGTATTTGGGCTTAAACAGTGTTTTTGAAAATACACAAACATGCTCAAAGCGGACTCCGTCCTGATGTGTTATCAGCGACATGAGAACATTTGTCTCGCCGCAGTTGCATGGACCTACAGTTATTGTACCTATGTTGTCGGGAAGGAGTACGCCATTCTTCTCCTTCCGGTCTTCTTGCGCACCGTCTCAGCTCCAGTCGCTTAGAACAGTCTTGGTGCTTCATCCACCCTGCCCTGGCACATACTACGTCAGGTACTGGCGTGCAACGGGTTTTTGTAGAAAATGATGAACATTATGCCCTTTCCATGATACAGACCATTTTAGGTACTGGTGTGCAATGGGCTATTATGGAGAATTTATTTAAATGACATAATTTTCGCCTGTTGCATGTTTCCAGTGAAAATACTGGGGCAATACTTGCAATATAATAAGAGGTAAGAAATAAAAAAGCACACACATGGTTATATACATTTTTTATTCAGTTATCATACACAGGATGCACTACATCAGTTGGTTCTTTCTTTATCTTAACTCCAGTATTGAATATAGAAAATAAAGCCTTCTTGTAAGCACAGAATTCAGTATGTATTACTCTCAAACTTATTGGCAGTATACTAGTTTTCGCCAGCACCATACTGATCCATTGTTCAAAGTCGTCTACATGCACACTGTTCATGCTTAGATAGTCTGCAATGTCTCTATACACAGCTTTAACACAAGGCAGCCATCTGTTCAGTCTTTCCAACACAGTGGATAGCATTATCTATAGCTCGAAAAATTTTTTAACGGTGGAGTGCTGTAGATAAACGGATGTGTCACCTGATTTTACACAGAGTACAGAGTCATTGTACACTGTTGTAATGGATAGAGTTAGGGCAGCACAGTAACTGTCCGGAGGACGACGGCTCTGGTGATACTCGGTGGTCAAATGCTGCATGATATACGCTTTTGCACGACAAAGTTCATCCCATTCAGCCTCCGTAAACCGCACTTTAATACTTTTAGCTGCATTCCATATCTCTATCACAATACGCCACTTTCTGTCTGTGGCTGCTTCTGTGCAAATATGTAAACGTTTCGAACCACTAGCGGTTAAATTGTACACTGAAGAGAAGAGTAGTGGTGCACAGGGCCTCCCATCCACTGCATCCTGACTCTGTCCATGCAGTATCAATGAAATATTCTGCGATGGCACGTATGATGGAGGCCAATACCGAACAGCGTCATGCTGATTAGGACCTTCGGTGCACTTCAGCGAGCCAGAGGCTGGCAAGCTGTCTTCAACCGACAATAACAGCAGATTTTCCTGCTCCATCAAGCTGACTAGGTGCGGGACAGAATCCCAGGATGCTGCCACTGCTGCGGGTCCCGATGGGCTGGGACGCGTCACTGTTGCAGACCCCGACAGGCTGGAGGATGTCGCATCCGCTGATGATCAAAGAAGAAAAGCCGTTACAAGCGATGATAGAAGCACAAACGCCCTCACACGGCAGTAAACACAGACATTAAGCAGGGATTACTTACTCTTCCACGGCTTTTTCGTATTCCGTTGCTGCTGCGGCTGGATGGCGCTGGACGATCTCGACTGGCGCTTCATTCTGGGTGACTGACCGCAACTGAGGCTGCAGAGCTGCTGGGCCTGCCTTATATCCCTGTTGAGTGATCGGATGCTACGTTCCTATTGGCTAAGACCAATTTCAAGCACCTCTGGTGGTTTAATTGTGTTAGAGGGGTGCGCTTGGGCTTTCCACCCAGGAGGATCAGGGTTCGAGTCCTGGAAAGGGTACTACCAATTTTTATCTTTTCGCCAGTTCACGGGTGGGGGGCGGGGTGGGCACATCAACACAGCCCTGGGACAAAGAAATTCCCGCCAAAATTCGATATTCCCCCAAATTCGAAATTCCCACCAAAATTCGAAATTTCCACCAATAGGGAACGTTGAGGAGAGAGGGGTGGGTGGGAGAGGAGGGCTGGGGTACACGTGCAGCTGAGGAAACAAGTGAGCTCATCTGGGGGCGGTGGTGGTCGTGGTTGGGGGTAGGGCTGATTAATTGATCAATTTAATTAATTTACATATCAATTTGATATCAAAAGTGTGCTCATAAGCCCATTTCTCTACTACTTGCGTCTCACTTGGGCGGACGTCGGTCTGTGCCAAGCGGCCACTGGCTGATAGCGCTCAAATTGGTCTTACCATGACAAACAACAACGAGCCCTTTCACGATCATGTTTCCGCAAGATTTTTCTGTAACTGGGGGATAGAAAATGAACGAAACTGTCTCTGACGTTCTGTCAGACTCATCCTCTTAGCAGACAGACGGAATACCGCTTAAAAAAAAAGGAAAAGGATGGGTTTGATATCATGGCTCAGTGTTCTCAATGAATGATGTTGACTATTAGACCACAAAAAGGTTCCAGAGTGAGATTTTCACTCTGCAGCGGAGTGTGCGCTGATATGAAACTTCTGGCAGATTAAAACTGTGCGTCGGACCGAGACTCTAACTCGGGATCTTTGCCTTTCCTGAGCAAGTGCTCTACCTTTCCTTTCTTTCAGGAGTGCTAGGTCTGCAAGGTTCGCAGGATAGCTTCTGTAAAGTTTGGAAGGTAGGAGACGAGGTACTGGCAGAAGTAAAGCTGTGAGGACAGGGCGTGAGTCGTGCTTGGGTAGGTCAGTTGGTAGAGCACTTGCCGGCGAAAAGCAAAGGTCCCGAGTTCGAGTCTCGGTCCGGCACACAGTTTTAATCTGCCAGGAAGTTTCACAAAAAGGTTATTCACAACAGCAGCTGAAGTGGAACTTCTTACACCAGTATGATAAAAAACACGACTCTAACACATGAGAAATTCTGTGGTTGGTTGAACTGCTGCTAGGCTGTAACGGCTAAGGTGCGGGTTCGAATTCTCCTGGGGAGAGCAGGTTTTAACAGCCTCAGACATATCCTCTTAACTTCCAGCAACGCCAAGTAAAGAACGCAGGACTGTGCTGGGCTTCCAAATCAACGTTGAGCATGACCATTCGCTACTGACTGGAATAGAGTTGGCTTCGTATGTCCGTCAGAAGTGAAAGTCGCTGCTTGCAGAAACTCTGAACATAGTAAGCTTTCTTACACTAGTAACGTTGTTTTAGTTCATCAATCATTCGTCATGCAAGGCCATAGGACCTTCATTTCTTCTCTTAAATGACCTGGAGATTGTCACTGGCCTGAGATTCGAGATTCCATTCCGATTTTGCTATGGATCTGAACTCTTAGAGATGATACTGCCCAATCACTTCGTTGTTTCCTCATGATGCCAAATTCCTCGAGGTCTTTACAAACGGCGTGATACTAATTGCTAGTGAAAGGGAATTTTAGTGTAGACACTTCTTCATGTGGGGTCAACAACGACGATATGAGCAGGGTTGTAGTCCCAGGCAGCGCAGAACTATTCGTTGCGTTATGTCTAGCCAAACATCCTCCCTTCTCAGCACTGGTGAAGAAACAATAAATATTTCAGGTCTATTTGTATCTCTAAGACAATAGCGAAAGGTGCCGGGTTCGAATTCCCGTCAGGTAAAAATCATTTGTATCGTTCGAGTATCACGCTATTGGTAAATATATTATATCTGACATCTGACTGTGCTTATTTAACAATTCATGTCGGTACCGGTTTCTACTCACCGTCCATCACCAAAACTTAATTCATGGCGTTTCGTGCTTGTGCATTGCAGTTTATGGCAAAAGTTTCATGGTTACTTTCTAGTGGCTATATAGGCTTCATGGGGTTCCCGGTGCATTACTAAACGTATCGTCATTTATTTCCAGGTTTAGACATTCGGCCTTGTGAAGTGATACTGCTGAACGCTTCAATATTTCACGTCTCCTTATGCCTTGTCGAGTCTCAAGCAAACAAGATGGCTTTATTTGGTTAACAGTTGGTCCAGTTTCAGACCACTTACAAAAACTCGTCATGTCATTTAACGGGTATGAAAAGACTTCTTCTCTGTCACTTAGTGTAATGAAGTTTAATTTACAAGTGTCACGGAGTGTCTCATCTGTAATATCATGTTATCTAATATTTGGTGTTTCACAGCATTAGTTAACGTCTGAACTGACTGCCATAATGAACAGTGTTCTCGAGTGGTCACTTGTGATAACCACTGCACATATTCAAACAACTATTTGGGAGGACACTGTTGAAACCCGCGCCTGGCCATCCTGATTTAGGTTTTCCGTGATTTCCCTAAATCGCTTCAGGCAAATGCCTGGATGGTTCCGTTGAAAGGGCACGGCCGAATTCCTTCCCCAACCTTCCCTGCCCGCATCTCGTGGTCGTGTGGTAGCGTTCTCGCTTCCCACGCCCGGGTTCCCGGGTTCGATTCCCGGCGGGGTCAGGGATTTTCTCTGCCTCGTGATGGCTGGGTGTTGTGTGCTGTCCTAGTTAGGTTTAAGTAGTTCTAAGTTCTAGGGGACTGATGACCATAGATGTTAAGTCCCATAGTGCTCAGAGCCATTTGAACCATTTTTGAACCTTCCCTAATCCGATGGGACCAATGTCCTCTCTGTTCAGCCCCCTCCCCCGAGTCAACCGACCTACTCAAACAACTGTACCCCACTGACCACAAACCACCACTGTTTGCTATTTCTGTGGTGTCAAGCGAGAGCTCATTGGAGGGCAGATGGAGGTCCGTTGTGTTTTCTCATGAACACTGGCCCTGCCTCCTTACCAGTGATGGCCGTGTGTTGATTAGGAGGCCTGTTGCCGGCCTGAGACACAGCTCTGTTATGCTGGTTGCGTTCTGTAGTGGCTCTCAAGTGTGGACTGACGGGAAACAAATCGCAACACCAAGAAGGAGCTGTATGACATAAAAGAAAGTTGGTATGCGTGTTTCTACATCTGAAAGATGATGGATATTCAGATTTCATGCCAATCGCGCAAGAGTAAAAGGGTCTGGAAGAAATATGCAATGTGTAATTGGTTTACTTCTTACCCAATCGTCAGAAAAGTACTACATGAAAAGAATATTACTGTCGATGGTACGTTAGAAAATAACCCTGAAATTCCACTTGAGTTTTTACCCAAGAAATCTAAAATAGAGCACTCAAGTATGTTTGAATTTCAGGAAAAGTCACATTACTCTCATATGTATCAAAACGAAACAAATCAATGGTGCTTACTTCGTCAATTCTTCATATTGATGAAATTAACGGTGACAGCGGAGAAAAGAAAAAAACCAAGTATAATAACGTACTACAACAAAACAAAGGGAGCTCAGATGTTGTTGATGGTATGTTTGCTGAATATACTGCTGCTAGAGGGACAAGACGGTGGCCTCTTTGTCTTTTTTTTTTTTTTAAGTTGTTGAACATTGCAGCTCTCAATGACTACATTTTATTCAAAGCAAACAAAAACGTTTCAGTTAGAAGGGAATACCACAGAGCCCTAGGAAAGTATCTCATAACACCATATTTGACAATGCGTGCAACAAATCCAAACCTCCCAAGCAAAATTAGCAGGCTTATCTCTAACCTCTCCGGTACCAAAGAACAAAGATAGTAGAAAATCCAAAACCAGGGAAATGGGAAAGATGCTAAAAATCTAAGGATAGTATAAATAAATACTTTTGCAAAGTTTGCAAGGTGGGGTTATGCATTGTGATTGCTGAAATGGTTTGCTGCGACTGTTTTGAAAAATGAGGATTTTGAAGGAAGAATTCTCACAAAGTATTCATTATATTTGCAATTTCGATTTATATAATGAAAATTCAACATTTGGGCTTCTTATTTCTACAAATTATTCGCATTTATGGTAGTATTTCAATCAAATTTACTTGTATAACCAGTTTACTTACATTTAGTACTACAAAGAAGTATGTTTTTCAGTTCTTTTTACAATTATTTTATAATGCAGAAAGTTAAAATAATGTCGATTTAGCACTTAGTAGTATCTGAACAAAATAAAAATCCGTCATTTGATGTAAATATACTGTTGGTCATTTGTTGTAAGTGTTCTATTCTGGGTCCTACAGACCGAGCCGGAGCGTTCTTGGAACTATTTTTCATCTGGCCGTTCTAGGGTTAATGCTCATACAATCACACTTCTACGAAAAAGTATAATGAACGAAGTGTAGCAATAGGTATTGATAAGAAAATGGAATCCCATAGCTCTATTACCATTCTAGGAATTCAGTGAAAAGTGCAAAAATGATTAATATAACATTGTAATGACGTGAGAGTACGACATAATTTCTGCGCCCACTAGTGAGTTTCCCCCACAACTGACATCACCATTGGACTGACCACAGCCAGCATTTCATCTTCACTTCTGCAGGGCGGCAAATCAATGTTACACAAAAGACCACAACATGCTGTTGCTCAATAGCAGTCACATAGTCAATCACGAAGGTGCTATTTATACAAAACCATCTAGCTACATTAGGCACCAATCATTTCGTAGAACTAGCTATGCTCTGTATACATATGGCCATGCTAGTGATTCACCCTGCATGTGAGAGGATCACGAATCCATTCAGCATCTTCCAAGGAGCTATCGTCTGCTCATGAACTGCCAGTTGTATGTTGGGATCCCGGATTTGACAGCTTCACCACTCACCACTGGCCCCTGCACTGTAGCCACAAACTGCAAAGTTTTGTGCTTCCAAGAAGTGTCCGTGTGAATAGAGGATGGCAACTCAGTAACAGCATTTGTCTGACACAGCACACCGTTAGATGCCACCACTGCTAGCCATCAAACTGGGTCATCCTGACTCACTGCTGCCCTCACCACTACAATCACAGCCTGCAGTGTTGTGTAGCAGTGGATGTACCAAAAGAAGATGCTAAGTCAGCTACAGCTGACATCTGACACAACACAGTGTAAGACATTAGTAGCGCTAGCCACCACCACTCAGGCCATTCACTGTAGCACAGTTAGAGCGACTCGCTGAAATATTACAGAATTTCAGTGCAGTCTCTGGGATGGAAATTTGATCAAATTTCATAAGCAGTATCAGCTAGAAAAGTCTGTATTCAGATAAAAAATGCTTTTGTAAGACAATGATTCATTTTCAATGAATGATTACAAGGAAATAAACATTTAAGTAGACCAAATTTAGCTCAATAAGCACATTTCCGTAACAGGTCATATTTTAAGATCGATATTCATACGTGCTCTGAGCAGCTGCAACGTTATAACCACCTACCAAAGAACCAGTATTTCGAAGTTTGGCCCAGATGTCAGTGGTGATGCATCGTGGCGTGGAAGCAATGAGGCCTTCGTAGGCTCCTGCAGGGAGTTGGCGCCATATCTGCACACGCAAGATGTGTGCAATCAGGCTCAGATCTGGTGGGTTTGGGTGACAGCACATCTATCAGAACTCGCCACTGTGTTCCTCGAACCACTCCATCGCATTCCTGGCCTTGTGGCATGACGCATTATCTGGCTGAAAGGTGCTACTGCCACTGGGAAACATGATATCATCAAGGGGTGTTTGGGATCTGCAACCAGTGTATGATACTCTTTGGTCGTCATGGTGCCTTGCACGACCTCCACTGGACCCACACATGCCCACCCGAATGTTCCACGGAGCATACTGACGACTCCCCCAGCATGTCTCTGTCCTGCAGTGCAGGTGTAAGGAGCTGTTCCCCTGAAAGATGGCATGTTTAAGAACGTATCACGATTCGTCAGACCATGCAAAATTCTGTCACTGGGCCATCGTCCAGTACTGATGGTCATGTGCCCATTTCAGTCGTAGTTGCGAATGTTGTGGTGTTAACATTAGAACATGTATGGGGTCGTGGGCTACGGAGGATTTGTATCCTGCCCAGCACTAAAAGTCTGATGTTAGTTCCAACACAGTTCGCCACCTCTGTGCTACCATCCTACCCAACCTAGATGTCCAATATATGTAACGAGGGTTGGCCACCCAATCCCACGACGTCTGGACATGGTTTCACCTTGGTTTCGCCAAGTGTTGAAGACACGCAGCACAGCACTCCTCAATCACCTTAAAAGTTGTGCAGTTTCCTAAATGCTTGTGGCGAGCCTCTGGGCCATCACAGTGTGCCCTCGGTCAAACTCAGATTGTATGCCTTCTCCATTCTACACATGCACAACACGCGCTCTGATACTACATGTTTCGTGTGTGTCTAACAGTCATTCATCACCAGGTGACCCTGCTATCGCCTAGACGGGTTTATATCAATAGTCACAATTTTCTGGCTGATTGGTGTATCTATCTGTTTCATATTAACTCTTCATTTCTGTTTAGTCTTAGAACATTGAGATTTCATTTTTATGATCTTATTCTGCATTCTTGATGATAAGTTTTTAGTTTTTTATTCTGAACGTAAGAATCTCATCTTACCATTTACATATGAATTTAAAGAAACAGATTTTTTTGTATTTCATAAAGAATTACATTGGGTAATATAAAATATTTGTTACTATAAATGCAACGATGTAGAAATGAGTAGCTTTTCCAGATATACACTATGTGATCAAAAGTATCCGGACACCCCCAAAAACATACGTTTTTCATATTGGGTGTATTGTGCTGCCATCTTCTGCCAGGTACTCCATATCAGCGACCTCAGTATTCATTAGACATTGTAAGAGAGCAGAATGGGGCACTCTGCAGAACTCAAGGACTTCGAACTTGGTCACGTGATTGGGTGTCAGTTGTGTCATACGTCTGTACGTGAGATATCCACACTCCTAAACATCTCTAGGTCCACTGTTTCCTATGGCATTGTGAAGTGGAAACGTGAAGGGACATGTACAGCACAAAAGGCTACAGGCCGACCTCGTCAGTTGACTGACAGAGACTGACGACAGTTGAAGAGGTCCATAATATGCAATAGGCACACATCTATCTAGACCATCACACAGGAATTCCAAACTGTATCAGGGTCAACTGCACATACTATGACAGTTAGGTGGGAGGTGAGAAAACTTGGATTTCATGGTCGAGTGGCTGCTGATAATCCACACATCACGCCGGTAAATGCCAAACCATGCCTCCCTTGGTGTAAGGAGCGTAAAAATTGGACGATTTAACAGTGGAAAAACGTTGCGTGGAGTGACGAATTACGGTACACAATGGCAGCGTGTGGGTATAGCGAATGCGCGGTGATCGTCATCTGCCAGCGTGTGTGGTGCCGACATAAGATTTGGAGGCGGTGGTGTTATGATGTGGTCGTGTTTTTCATGGAGGCGGCTTACACTCCTTGTTGTTTTGTGTGTCACTATCACAGCACAATGTTACACTGATGTTTTAAACACCTTCTTGCTCCCCACTGTTTAGGAGCAATTCGGCGATGGCGACTGTATCTTTCAACATGATCGAGCACTTGTTCATAATGCACGGCTTGTGGCGGAGTGGTTACATGACAATAATATCCCTGTAACCGACTGGCCTGCCCAGAATCCTGACCTGAATCCCATAGAACATCTTTGGGATGTTTTGGAATGCAGACTTCGTGCCAGGCCTCACCGATCGACATCGATACCTCTCCTCAGTGGGAGCACTTCGTGAAGAATGGGCTGCCATTCCCCAAGAAACCTTCCAGCACGTGACTGAAAGTATGCCTGCGAAAGTGGAAGCTGTCATCAAAGCTAAGGGTGGGCCAACAGCATATTGAATTCAAGCATTACCGATGGAGGGCACCACGAACTTGTAAGTCATTTTCGGTCAGGTGTCCGGATACTTTTGATCACATAGTGTATTTATTAAATAACAGATTGCTAAGATTGTTTTTCATTTTACTATGAATAAAAATAAAAGATTGTTCATTTTTAATTTTATCTTTAAGTAGGAAGAAGACACTAGTGTACAGTGCATGGGGACATGGAAGGCTGATTGTAGAAAATGATGTGTTGACAGCTTAGGTAAGCTGGGAAAAGTGGATTGGGCAGGATTGAAGTGGGGGGGGGGGGGGGAGGGGCTTCGGTTCTTACATGGCGTTAACTTGGCCGTAATTGTGCACCAGTGACCAACTTTCCCAAATCCAGAGAGTGGATTTTATCTGAGTCTAGCTCACAAACCTTCCTGGCAATGTAGTGCACTGCATGATACGCTGTATGAGCAGGTCTCCACTTGAGTTGTCCCTATGGCCATCAAATGGCATGAAGAGTGGCTGACAAGGAACTTTCATTCATATTACGTGGCATTTTATTTATTGTGCATACAAAGGCATATTAACTGTCGTCTGAAGCAAAATAAAAAGTAATTACAAATAAATTACACAATGAATGCATAAACATTATCTTTTTTCCAGGCATTATTCGTTGTTTTACTGATGAAACATTTAGACACTTCTCCTTCTTTGGAAGGGTGTAAAAGGCGATCCTCAGTAGGTGGCGTTCAAGTCTCCTTTCCGGGGCCCTGGCCATCAGATACTGCTGTGGCAGTGGAGCTCTGGGTGACGAGACGCTTTATAAATTCTTCGAAGCCCTCATACTCTTCGCACCATTGGTGCATAAGCCGATGGGCGTCCTCATCGGTGAGAACGTATTCAAACCAGTAAATAGTAGAATTAATGACAGCTTTTCGAAAAAGACGCTGCCTTTCCAGATGACAGGCCATTCTGCGGCGGCGCTGCTTCTCCACCTTCTGGGAAAATGTGCATTGTGAAAAACACCTACTTACAAAAACATGGTTTTTAAACGTTCACAATACATAAAAACTCTACACGCTAAATAAAAATGATGACAGTGACCTACTGCTGCACCAGCAGGGCTGCAGAGGCTTTATTGCGTACACACTCGTAGGATAGTAACAATTAACATCCTGAAGCAATGGAGAAACAAGAGGGTCTGTTTTCGTCTGGTAAATAATCATTATCACAGATTCACATCTCTTCTGACAACGATTTCCGGCTAATGAATCCCAGACCATTAGCTTCTTACAGGGGTTGATAAATATCAACGGGAACAGTTGAAAATGTGTGCCCCGACCAGGACTCGAACATGGGAACTCCTGCTTACACTGTAGACGCTCTATCCGTCTGAGCCGCTGGGGACACAGAGGACAGTGCGACTGCAGGGACTGATCTTGCACGCTCCCCGTGAGACCCACATCTTTAACTTTATTCTACACACACTACAGCTGTAGTGCCCCTGCCCACTATACTCATTACTCGCGGCAGTCAATCTACCGATTCCCGTAAGAGTTCGGGCAATGTGAGTGCAGCCGCACTGAAGAAGATCATTGGCCGTTAAGCCTTACCTACATGCCGAAATGTCTCCTTTTTGTAACAATGCCACCCTGCATCAGACACCATACTTTGGGAAATCGAAGAAGCGGGCACAATTGTCCTGGGATATGAGAACATCTTTCTGGAGTTGTAGGAACGTAAAATAATAAACTGAATTATGTTCTGGATGTATGTTATACTGTTCTCTGTTCCTTCAGAAATTACCACAGATGTAACTTGTTTGGAGGCTATATCCTATCATACAACGCGTGGATCTTGTCCTGCTGTGTAGTTGTCTGACATGTTTGAGGTAGTTGCTTTTCTCGTGTAGACACTACACTCGTTATGTAATAGCACTTAGTCCAAGGGAGAACCTTCCCTTATTTCTAAACACAGCTTCGTGCCATGTATCTTTCATTGTGCTGTCAGAAGACTGCTACACAGCAATGATATGTGACAGGTCCGTTGACGATCAATACCCTTGTTTCTCATGTACATATATCTCAGCTTAGTATTCATTGCGGTTTTCAATGACACTAGGTGCAACATTCATCCAATTTCTGTCGCAGTCGCCATGAGGATAAAAATGGTTCCTCATTCAATCTGCATTTCCGTCCTGATTCAGTACTATGCTGCTGTGCAAAGCGGTAATAGGCACTTTACGTGAAATACTAGTGCCATCACTGGTACACAGCTCACATCTCACATTCAATGTGCTGAGCAGTTCTTTGGAACAACCATTCACAATCCAACAGGTTCTTATGCAACTTCACTGAAATTTAGTGAACTGCATTATTTGTAGACAAACGCATTGTAGCTTGTACACGATGTTAATTATCCTATTCACATGCTCTAAATAACAGACAACTCTTTCAGAAGGTCAAATACAGCTGTTTTGGCTCCCGCATTTTAATGTTCGGTACGGTTCACTGCCCTCTCTTGGAGCTCCATGTTCGTTTGTTATATATTTTGCGAACTTCCAACAGCAGCGACTTATTTATAGATACCTGTGGATACCTGTGTAGTTAAAGAGTTTATGTTTGTAATTTCTTGTGTGTTCGAGTGCTTACTAGGCCCAACCTTTTATTTTAATAACAGAGTACCACCGTTGTTATCGACCCTCGTATCATAAAGCCTTTTGTTTGTTTTGTTTATTGTAGCTCAGTGTCTGTTAGACTATCAGTGAGAGAGCACTTCGAATTCCTGCTGCTAATAAGCCGAGTACACTGTTCGTTTGTTACATATTTTTACGAGCTTCAAAAAGGAGCGACTTCAGTAATGGATAGGAACTGTGATTGCTGTCTACAGATGCGAGCTGAGTTGGTGACTCGCCTCTCACAGCTCCAATCTGTGTTGGCTTCCATCACAAGCTTGAGGCTGCTGCCAAAGTGCATAAATGTGGGGGGTCGGACGCAGGTATGCAAGCCAGGTCGAGCGCGTCTCATGCGCCCTCCAATCGATCAAATGCTGTGGCCGCCCCGGGTATTGCCTGTGCTGAGGTTGACCCCTCAACCATGGTCGAGTAGGAGATCATTCCAAAGTCTGGCAGGCAGCGAAAGACTTTCCAAGGGACCGACTGTAGGGGCTCAGCGGTTCGTTTTATGAACAGGCTTTGGGCGTTATCTGTGGCTGACGAAGTCTCTAAGCCAGGTGCTGTCGTCCACCCTGTTCCAGGGGAGCTCCTCGGCCAGCAAGGTCTGGGCATTCACAGAGGGTGGGTTTTGTGCACTCCTTGTGCATACTGGTTAAAGTCATTCTGGACACGGAAAGGGTGCTTCCGGATACTACGGAGTGTACAGGGTCCAGCCTACTGTTGGTGGTGGCTCATGTCGGTACAAATGACGTGTGTCGCTTTGGATCGGAGGAGATTCTCTCTGGTTTCGGGTAGCTAGCGGAAATAGTAAAGACTGCCCGTCCTGCTTGCGAGATTAAGGTGAAGCTCACTATCTGTAGCATCGTCGATAGAACCGACTGTGGTCGTTTGGTGCAGAGCCGAGGGGAGGGTCTGAATCAGAGGCTCAGGCGGTTCTGTGACCGTGTAGGCTGCAGATTCCTTGACTTGCGCCATCAGGTGGTGGCTTTTCGAGTTCTGCTTAACACGTTAGGAGTCCACTACACTGACAAAGCGTTTCACGTGTAGCGGGGGCTGTGTGGAAGGGACTGGGCGGTTTTTTAGGTAAGACGGTCTCAGGAAACCACAGAAAGAGTGTCCACCTAAAAGGAGGCAGGTAACACACAGGAAAGTAGTTGTAGAAACGATCGATATTGTAGTTGTACATTGGCTGTGTTGAAAAAAAAAAGACACAGCTCCAAGCCCTAATAGAAAGCACCGAAGCTCAAATAGTTATAGATACAGAAAGTTGGCTAAACCCGGAAATAAATTCAGCCGAAATTTTTTCGAAAGATCTAACAGTGTTCAGATATGATAGATTAAATGGAGTATTTATTGCTGTCAGAAGTAGTTTACCTTGTAGTGACTTTGAAGTAGATAGTTCCTGCAAAATAGTAAGGTTAGAGGTTATACCTGGCAATCGGACTAAACTAATAACAGGATTTTTTTACCGTCCCCCCGACTGAGAAAATATAGTTGCTGAACAATTCAAGGAAGTCTTGAGTCTCATTTCAAATAGGTACTCCACACATACAATTAGCCGGCCGCGGTGGTCTAGCGGTTCTGGCGCTGCAGTCTGGAACCGCGGGACTGCTACGGTCGCAGGTTCGAATCCTGCCTCGGGCATGGGTGTGTGTGATGTCCTTAGGTTAGTTAGTTTTAAGTAGTTCTAAGTTCTAGGGGACTTATGACCTAAGATGTTGAGTCCCATAGTGCTCAGAGTCATTTGAACCGTTTTTGAACACACACAATTACAGTCGGTGGTGACATCAATTTACCATCGATATGCTGGAAAAATTATACGTTTAAAGCCTGCGGCAGGCATAAAACGTCGTTCGAAATTGTACTGAATGCTTTCTCAGAAAATCATTTTGAACAATTAGTTCATGAGCCCTCTCGAAGCGTAAATTGTTGCGAAAGCATACGTGACCTCTTAGCGACAAATAATCCTGGACAAATAGGGAGTATCGTGACGAATACAGGAATTAGCGACCACAATGCTGCTAGGCTGAATATCGTAACAACTACAACTATCAAAAGGAAACGCATGGAATAGCTATTTAAAAAAGCTGATAAAAATGCTCTTAACGCCTTTTTAAGAGACAGTCTTCACCCCTTCCGATCTGATCATGTAAGAGTAGAAAAAAATGTGGAATGATTTCAAAGAGATAGTATCGACAGCAGTTGAGAGATATATACAACATAAATTAAGTGATGGTACTGATCCCCCATGGTACACAAAATGGGTCAGATTGCTGTTGCAGAAGCAACAAAAAAAGCATGCCAAATTTAAAAGAACGCAAAATCCCCAAGATTGGCAAAGTTTTGCAGAAGTTCGAAATATAGCGCGTACTTCAATGCGAGATGCATTGAATAATTTTCACAACGAAACTTTGTCTCGGAATCTGGCTCAAGACCCACTGAGATTCTTCTCGTACATGAAACACACCAGTGACAAGACGCAATCAATACCTTCACAGCGCGATAACAACGGTGAAGTCACTGGTGACAGTGCCAATAAAGCAGAGTTATTAAACACGGTCTTCCGAAACTCCTTCACCAAAGAAGACCAAGTAAATATTCCGTAATTCCAATGAAGAACATCTGCCAAGATGAGAAACATAGAAGTAGATATCCTCAGTGTAGCAAAGCGGCTTAAATCACTTCATAAATGCAAGGCCTCCGGTTCAGATTTTATACCAGTCAGGTTCCTTTGAGAGTATCCTGATACAATAGCTCCATATTTAGCAATTAAAAACAACCGCTCGCTCACAGAAAGATCAGTACCTAAAGACTGGAAAATTGCTGAAGTCACACCAATACCCAAAAACGGAAGTAGGAATTACAGGCCCATATCAACGAACGTCGATTTGCAGTAGGGTTTTGGAACATATAGTGTATTCGAACATGATGAAGTACCCCGAAGAAAAATATTTATTGACACATAGTGAGCGCGGACTCAGAGAATATCGCTCTTGGGATACACAACTAGCTCTTTATACTCATGAAGTAATTAGGTCTATCGGCAGGGGATGTCAAATTGATTCCATGTTTTTAGATTTCCAGAAAGCTTTCGACACATTTCCTCACAAGCGTATTCTAATCAAAATGCGTGGCTATGGAATATCGCCTCACTTGTGCGACTGGATTTGTGATTTGCTGTCAGAAAGGTACGTAGTAATAGACGGAAAGTCATCGAGTAAAATAGAAGTAATAACCGGCGTTCCCTAAGGAAGCGTTATAGGCCCTTTATTGTTCCTGCTCTATATTAACGACATAGGAGATAATCTGAGTAGCCGTCTCAGACTGTCTGCAGAGGGTGCTGCCATTTACCGTCTTGTAAAGTCATCAGATGACCAAAACGAATTGCAAAAGGATTTGCATAAGACATCTGTATGGAGCGAAAAGTGCCAATTGATCCTGAATAAAGGAAAGTGTGAAGTTATTCACATGAGTACTAAAAGAAATCTGCTAAAGTTAGATTACGAGATAAGTCACACAAATCTGAAGGCTGTAAATTCAACTAAATACTTACGGATTACAATTATAAATAACCTAAACTGGAATGATCACATAGATAAGGCAAACCAAAAACTGCGTTTCACTGGCAGAACCCTTAGACGGTGCAACAGGTCTACTGAAGAGACTGCTTGCCCGCAGTATTGCTGTGCGCTGTGGGATCTGCATCGGATGGGAGTGATAGATGACATCGAAGAATTTCAAAGAAGGGCAGCTCGTTTTGTATTATCGCGAAATAGGGGAGTTAGTGCCACATACATGATACGTGACTGGAGTGGCAATCATTAAAACAAAGGCGTTTTCTGTTGCGACGAGATCCTCTCATGAAATGTCGATCACCAGTTTTCTGATCCGATTGCGAAAACGTTGTTGGCACCCACCTACATAGTGAGAAATGATCATCACGGTAAAATAAGAGAAATCAGGGCTCGCACAGAAAAATTTAAGGGCCTCGTTTTTCCCTTGCGCCGTTCGAGAGTGAAACGGTAGAGAAAAAAATGTTCAGACGTGTGTGAATTCCTAAGGGACCAAACTGCTGAGGTCATCGGTCTCTAGACTTACAAACTACTGAAACTAACTTAACGTAACTTATGATAAGAACAACACACACGCATGCCCAAGGAAGGACTCTAACCTTCGGCGGGAGGGGCTGCGCAATTCGTGACATGGCGCCTCAAACCGCGCGGCCACTACGAGCGGCGGGAACGGTAGAGAAACAGATTGCAGGTGGTTCATTGCACCCTCTGCCAAGCAATTTATTGTGAATTTCAGAGTAATCACGTAGATGTAGAGGCAGATGTACAGGATGATTTCGTGATGACGTTACATACTTTCAAGTATGGTGGGGAAGAGTAAACATACCTATTTGAGGTAAGGGACCATAGTCTGGAAACGATCAAGTCGACAGGGATAAGCGAAAATTTAGTCGTGTTTCGCCTTAGCCTCACCCAGCGCTCATACTAAGGGTCACAACTTCTTAATCCTGATCATGACATACAGAATTCCCGCTGGATACTCCACAATACCCTCAGATAATTTTCTCTGTTGGTGGACTGGTAACGGACCATGTAGCTTGATGCCAGAGACACCAGAAAACCTAAGAGTGAGGTACAGTAATTATGTTCAGATGTGTGTGAAATCTTATGGGACTTAACTGCTAAGGTCATCAGTCCCTAAGCTTACACACTAGTTAACCTACATTATCCTAAGGACAAACACACACACCCATGCCCGAGGGAGGACTCGAACCTCCGCCGGGATCAGCCACACAGTCCAGCACAAGTTTCACAAACTGTAACAGTTACCACAGTTGAATAAAATAGGGCCCCCAGCGTCAATGGAGGCATGGCATCATCACACAAAGTTCTGCTGTACTCATTCTAATACCACTGGTATCATCTGAATAGTGTCACAGGCAGCAAGAGTTCTTGCCAGGAGATCCCCTTCAGTCTCAGCAGGAGTCTCGTACACAAGATTTTCCACATTCCCCACACTAAGGAATCAAGTAGGGTGAGATCAGGTTTACATGGTGGCTGCAAAACAGGACCTCCTCTACCTGTCAAATGTTCATAGAATGTCTGATCCAGGTTTTCACGAAGCCTCAGTCCAAACTGAGGTCGGACCCGATCTTGTTGCAATCATATCCACTAACGAATAACAAGATGAATGTATACCATGAACCTGGGTAGTACGTCTCTGATATACAGTGTACACAATGAGACATGCATTTAAGCAAGGAGGATGAAGAAATGAGCCTAGTACATAATCAGTGAGTATTCTCAACCACATGTAGACTGGATATCTGTCTTGAGGCTCTTTACAGCTGCATCGACCCACGCATGACTGCTATGACTATTTAGCGTTCTGTCTCTACTGAAACAGGCTTCATGCGCGAAAAGTACAGCTCTAAGGTGTTGCAAGGAGCATTGACTGAAGACCACGCAAGATCCAGAGTCAGCAGGAGTCAAAGCATGGACTTTGTCTGGGTGGTAGATGTGTGACTGCATTATTCACAATACAGTGCTGTGTGAAGCATTCATTTTATGTGCAGCTGATCGAGTAGTGCTTCATCCACTTGAGCAGGCACTGCATCTTCTAAGTCGGGGGGAGTCTGTGTAGTTTGTCATCCACATCAGTTGTTGTACTAAATCATTGGAAGAGTCTTGGAAATAAGGTGCGAGTCGGATGTCTTCTACACAGATATTTGGTTCTGTACGACCTTACCACTTCTCTTCTGCTTCCATCTGCTTGCCTATAAATGAAAATCAAGTCCGCAAGTTCTGTCACTGTACAATGCCATGTGGTTAGGGTTGACTGATGTAAGTACTTCAACTCCTAAACACAGACTGCAGTCTCCTACAATACGGATATTGCACAGCAGGTTTGGTCACGTTGAAAACCAGAGAACTGGGATCGCGTTGTTAGCAGGAGGCCGACGACAGAATGTGGCTTCAGTCCGGAACCGCGCGACTGCTACGGTCAGAGGTTCGAATCCTTCCTCGGGCATGGATGTGTGTGATGTCCTTAGGTTAGTTAGGTTTAAATAGTTCTAAGTTATATGGGACTGATGACCTCAGATGTTAAGTCCCATAGTGCTCAGAGCCGTTTGAACCATTTGAACAGAATATGAGTTTAATTCTCGTGTTGAGTTTGTAAAGTTTTAGAGTGTCTTCAAGGTGGTAGTTGGTGGCCAAGCATAGGTGAAAGCCCCAAAGATGTGCGAACGCCTCGTCAGTGAGATGTGACGTTGCCTTACAGGGCAGTGAACACTGGCATGTGCTGCGCTGAAGCATGGGGACGTGAGGGTCTCGCCCCCGAGATGTTCTGCCTTACACTATGGCTCTGACCTCAGTGTTGTCGTTGACAGCCCGTCACATGCTCAGGTGAACACAGTGTACTGTGATCCAAAATGGCTGTTGTCGGAACACTAGGCCCTGGTCATCCACCATGGATCGAAAAACGTTCTGCAGATGGCTGTGCGAACGTGCCACACCTGGTCAGTGTCGAGATGACAGCTTGCAGATCATTTATTATGACCTTTAGTGGAGAACGGATGACTGCAAACCCGTCTTGTCCTCGTCTGTGGTGTTCCAGTAGGCAGCAACAGGAGACCATGACTGTGATATGGATTTGGTTGGCTGTGTCTCAGTGTTGAAGTCAGGAAGGAGGTAACAGGCAGACCATCATCGATCAGCTTGTCTTCTTTTCACTGATACTCAGTAGACTGTAGTTATTTTTGGTTCCAGTAACACGGACAGAATAGCAGTATCACTGAATGTGTCTTTGTGCTTTGAAAGTCTCCTTACTTCCAGGGCTAAACCAGCACTAACGACACAGCTACTGTGTGTGTATGAACGCATTTCTCCTCCTTTATTCTCCCCATAATCGTTGTGTTACTTGACTAACTAACCTGAGTCACTGAGTTGGGGTGTTTCTGCCTACGTTTAACTTAACAGAGGCGCCTGGTGCTGAAGTCACATAGTGATACTTCACACTACCTTGCTATGTAGCACAGTGATGTCTGCCTTTCTGCTTTTCTCTTTCTTTCCTATATGCACGTATGAGTTAGTGACCAACACCCATGAACCCACTCTGTACCGTGCGGATTTTTCCTGACATTCCAAATCTTTAGTATTGGCTCTCTTTATTTTCTGCCATATCTCCTGTACTCTTTTTGCAAATTTTTTAACCGATTTGTAGTTAGGTCCTAATGTAGACACCATGACATCGAAGGGGGACATTTTCCAACCATATGCCACCTCAAAAGAGACCTGTACTTGTATGTACTTGAGAGTTATATGTGCGAACTACGTATTGTAGGTATGAACCCCATGTAGGACGACAAACGGGCCGACTTGGAGCAGGCGAGGCACAACATGACATTTTAATTTCCGCTGTCTATACTTTTACAAATAAATTCATAAAACTTTGTCAGCATGACCAGAAAGGATTCACGAGTCACACCCATAGTAGTGGAAGTTCAAAAACATATTTTTTTTTTTTGCATGTGAAGTTTCATCATTTTTTCACTTACTGTTGACTGCATTTGTCGTTATAGATACACTTTTCTTCATAAGTAAGAGAGATTCTTTGCTGAATTTTACACAGCATACAAACAATACTTACAGGTGCATGGAACTCTAGAATTTATTTAATTCATGAAAAAATGAATGAGCTGTTACATTTTAAGCTTCAAGTTTAGAAAAAAACTCAAGTTTTATAGTTAATTATCTCAGTATTTACCGCAGTTTTGAATAGTTTTGGAAAATTCGAGAGTTTTGCATTAAGGAGTTTGTGTTTAATAAGCATACCAAGTTTGAAGGTAATACGATATTTATTTTGGATTACATGTACCTAAGTACACATATTTGTGTTTTGCGAAAAATGGCTGTTAAAGTTTCTCCTTGTATTTGGCATTATTCTAGAACTGTCCATCACCATAAGTAGGTCCTTTTTGATTTTCTAAATCAGTTTTCTTCCTTTTTCACATTCCTATGACGCACTCTTCTTGATTTTATCACCTCCAAAATTGATTTATCTGCTTTCACTACATGCTATCTGTCTATCACAAACAAAACTTTGATGCAGTTCACTCCACGCTTAATTCCCATTTTCTCTAAACCATATTTTCTGCTTTGCACGCCATCATTAAAATATGAAACTGCATCATAAACACCAGAAGCAAGTGCATATATTTCCACAAAAAAGGTTTTTGGCAGTCTTTCCCATACACATTGGTTAAAACTTTCATCTAGGTTTTGGGTAACGCCATGAAGACATTTCTTCAATAAGTTTTCATTTGTAAGGTCCCTGAATACAGGTTTGATGGCTTCCATTACAGCAGTTTGTAGAGAATTCCTGTGATAACATTCTTCACCACCAGCAATTGACCTTTGGTAGCCACACTATGATTCACTTCCTTTTGGGTGCAAGTTGTGGATAGGATTACAGTCTGAGGACATTTTTCGCAAGTAAAGGCCCAAAATGCTTGTTTCATATTTTTCAAGTCCCCTGTGTTCCTTCTTATTATCAAGCCATAATATATCTATAGCTTATCAATTTCTGCAAATGTCATTCGTCCTCTCCCTTTAATTCTCTTCCCATCAGATAATTTTTTACCTGACAAATCTTGTCTCAGCCTTCTAAGTCTACTACCAAGTCTTTTCTGTACATATTACACACATTCTAACTTTCCACACATTCTAACTTATGCACAATAGTCTCAGCTCTATGTGGAGCACATTTTTGAACCTCAAAGAAAGCTTTACTATCTCCATCGCCAAGGTACTTCACATATCACAGGCCATCGGAGGGAACAGATGTGTTAAACAAGCTGACAACTCCCTTCACTTCCATACCTCCACTTGAGCCTTTATAGGTCATATCACATTCATGATCTGGAATTCCTCTCACACAAAAATGACGAAATTTCCTCAATACTTCAACATGTAGTTCTTTGCCAGTGTCAACAGATGTTGTTGTAACACCACCATTGAATGAAGTGTGCCCTCTTTTTTGTCAGGTACCATCAAAACCGGCCACTATGTCCCTGTCACCCAGGGGGGGGCCCATAATGCGTGCGCAGAACAGAGATTTTTCGCCGTACTGCGCATGACGCCAGCGTCGAGAAACTCCGCTCAGTTCGCGCGCGCTTTCTTATGTGTTGAAGCAAGTAAGTTTTGTGTTGTTGCTGTTTGTAATCGTGTTGAATCGAGTTTATTCTTTCTGCGACACTTTAACAATGCCGAATTGTGCCGTGGCTGTGTGTGAAAAATATAACCAGAAGACTAAAGGGAGTAGTATTTCCTATCATAAGTTTCCGAAAGATCCTGAAACATATGCTCGGTGGGTTCAGCTCTGTAGAAGAAGTGATAGTATTAACATTAAAAATGCTACTATCTGTAGCGTACATTTTAAAGAAGACGATTATTTACGGGATCTCCAAGCTGAATTAATGAAACTTCCGCCAAAGAAGATCTTAAAGCCGGCTGCAGTTCCTTCATTGCACCTCATTAAAGCCACATTTGCAGCTGCTGCTGCTGCTTCGTTTCTGTCCAAGAAAGAAATGACAGAAGGAAAGATCGTGAAACACGTAAACGTGCACTTAACAGACTACCTTCACTGTCACCGAAGAAAGATAAAAGTGGATCAAAGCACAGAAACTGAAAAAGGCCGCATAGAGGATGAAATGAAGAGGCTTCATAAGGAATTATCGCTACAGACAGAAAAAAATAAGCGTTTGATAGCTGAAAACAACGCGCTGAGAACGAGAAACAAATTACTGGCTCATGCATTAAGCAGAAAGAGAAAGCTATGCGAAAGCCTTCAGTATCAACGAAGTACTAAAGTGACAACTAAAGTACACCAAGTTTTAAAAACAGCTTCTGCAGTCCCCTCCAGATCTGATTAAGGTATTTAAATTCTTCTTAAAATTTTTGAATGTGAGTTCATTAAACCGGGCTTCTGACTCATTATGTGTAGTAATGTCTCAACTAACTAGACGTACGGTTGCTGCTTAATACCTGCATGAAAAAGATGGTACACACTATTGCCGACTGTGATGCACAAAATGTGTTTAGTAAACTGAAAGCTCTTGTAATTGTTGCGTTTCCAGTACTATTAAAAATTCTAAAATATATAAAAAGGGACTGAAGCATACCAGATTGTTGTTATCTAACAAAAAATATTGAGTAATAGAATATAAAATGAGGGGAAGCCACAAATCTGTAGTTTTACTTTTGTCATTACCAGAGAGACAATATAAGAGTTTCACAGTCGTAGCAGGTATTAACATTCAGTCCCTGTATTGGTAAGCTTCGATCGAATCCATAATTCATTATATTGCCCTTCACGTTTCGTAAATTAATGTTAGTTTAAGCGCAATAGTGCCGTATGCGAACGTCTCGCGCTGCTGACGCTTCTCGACAGTGACTTCACACGGAAGCGCCCGATCGCTGCCGAACACATTGGCCCAACCTTCTATGTAGCAACCTTGCCTGTCACCATCATTTGCGATAATAGATTCTTCCGCAGCACTTTTCATTGATGATGCTGCAACTTCTTTTACAGCCCCAAGTAGTAAGTCATATTATCTCTCAAATTTTGCTGGAGGAGGTGGAAGATTCATCACAGCACAAAGTGTAGGTGCTGCCTTCTGTCTCCTACGAATACAGCACATGCCATATGATACCCTCAAATTCACATCATAACCTTTTATTTACGATTTTAGATGCCATGCAAAACGCACCAACGTTGCATTTGCTGCACTTCACAGATAAGTTCGGGGCAAAGCCTTTCCTGGCAGTCTGATCTTCCTCCACAGAAACACACTGCACATCGATGCAATACTTGCACATAACATTGCCCAATATTAACAGCGACAGTATGTTAACATGAACAATAATATTACGGTATACAAACCTTCAGATTCACAGCCTCCATTTTCATTAACACGAAAAGTAAGTTTCCTTCTTCAAGTATTCAGCGGTGGTTTGTCTACGGGCTCTGAGAGATTGCAGTCTTGAGCCACTGGTGTAACACATGTTGTAGCACCCTTTACTCTGTATATGTTGCCGTGGTGACACTGTTTACGGTTGAAGCAACGAATTCTAGGCATGTTTGGCGATAATATGCCACAAACGAACCCAAAACAACATAGCCAAATGAAAATCGTTTCGAAACTCACAACACCACATTGGAAGCCTTTCAAAACATAGAACAAACAAGATCAGCGATCAAAACAATGTACGTCTATAGCAGCAGAGAAATTATCGATATCAATAGTCGTTTGTTTCATGTATGACAATCTCAGGCACAAATATAAACATTCGAATTCTACAGAGCGAAATACACCTACGTACGACAGAAGAATGCTGAGCAAAGGGATGTGGCGCTGCTCTTGGTACACTTAAGAGCAAATGACATGCCTTATAATCTCTCAAATATAAATGTTTTACAATCAAACTATTCAGGAAGATGTTCGCTACAAAATAGGCATATTTTTGAAAAATCATTTTTTTTTACGTCCTACCCCCCTTCACGTAAGCGCTCAATATTTTAGAGATTGTCCTATGTACACGTTTCGTTCTGTTATCAATTTGTGGATGGAATGGGCTTCTCTGTAACTTCCGGATTCTAAGAACATGAAATAATTGCTTCATCAAGTCTGATACGAAATTCGTGCTGAAATCCATTTTTTTTTATTTTTTACGTCTTACCCCCCTTCACATAAGCGCTCAATATTTTAGAGATTGTCCTATGTACACGTTTCGTTCTGTTGTCAATTTGTGGATGGAATGGGCTTCTCTGTAACTTCAGGATTCTAAGGACATGAAATAATTGCTTCATCAAGTCTGATACCAAATTCGTGCTGAAATCCATAACTAAAATATCAAGCACTTCAGACTCAGGTATCCAGCTCTAAACTATAGTCTGGAATAGTGTGTAGTCTTATGCTTATTTCCGACAGGTCTCCTATTACATTGTATTAAGATATAGAGCCCAATAATTTCAAAGGTTTTAGACGGCTATCGTAAAGGGATTTTTTGAGAACTATGATCAGCTCTTTGTGTAAAAGGAACACAGTTCTTCACGTATTGCTTGGATCCCATTTGTTGCTTGAATCACGCTTTCTTCTTCTCTACCAGAAACTTCCCCCTATGCATCTGTCCATTGTTTGGCTATCACAAGGATCAGTTGTACTTTCAGAAATCAACAGCAACAGCAGTGCAAACATCAGCAGCAGATCTTCTGACAGCTGCTGCGGCTGCACCTGGACCCATGGAAAGAATCGCAAGGGGCAGGAAGCCCATACAAAAGGACCAAAGTTTTCGGTACCCAGAGGTACGGAAAAAACCAATATAACAAACAGAGAATAGATTGAAAAAGACTCAATTTAGAAATACTACATCAAAATGTCCAATATTCATCAACCAAATCACAAGACTTATTAGTGTTACTAGTTGCTGAAGTATCCAACATTTTCATAATAGCAGATCATGGTTTAAAGGAGACTGAATTCTAGGTTTTCAGTCTAATGGGATACAAGAATGAGGCATAATATTTCAGAACTGAACTTGAATATGGGGGAGCAGGAACATATATACATAGCAAAATAGGAGACTACACACGAAAAAAGAACACAAATTCCACAGTTTTTTGCTTTGAAGCAGCAGCAGTGCTTATAAAGATAATAGGGGAGAGATGCCTTTTACTAGCAATATATCGATCACCTAAATGAGGTACTGAAAATATTTTACTGGACGTTCATGTGCTATAGTACAGAATGATGAAGAAAAACATTTTTGTAGTAACTGCAGGGTGACTTAAATTCAGATATGCTGGAAGACAATGGTTACACAAGAGGTTTTCGTGACATTATGAAGACATACCATTTCCAGCTGTATACAGATCTACAGAAAGCACATTAATAGACCATGTTCTTTCGAATATAGCAACAGAAAGACCAAAAGTTGAAGTTGTAAATACTGTTGTTGCAGACCGCTTTGGGCAAACAATGCAACTGCGATACAGTATAAAAAGTGAAGGCATCACAGTGGCTGAATTCAGAGAAACTAAATTTTGAAATTTTAGTAGACTAGACATTTTGTTAAAAGCCGAAAAGTGGGATGATTTGTAGAGGCCTGTGTAGAAAAGAGCTAGGAATCTTTCTGTCATGTATTGAGACACTTCATAGCTGTAACTTGTCCTAAAATATACAGAAACAATAGGGCTAAATTTTTACAGCGTTAAGTCAAGCACCGGCACGCCAGTCGGGAACAACAGTGAAAAGAAGGCTGTCAGAAGTCAGTCAATCCCATGCTAACTAGACCTCCCTCCAGGATAACATCACGACAGCAGCGGCCCTATGTTGAAGAGGACGTAAGCGCCGCGAGTGACTGGTTAAAAATGGCTCCAAGCACTATGGACTTTACATCTGAGGTCATCAGTCCCCTAGACCTACTTAAACCTAATTAACCTACGGACGTCACACACATTCATGCCCGAGGCAGGATTCGAACCTGCAACCGTAGCAGCAGCGTGGTTCCGGACTGAAGCGTCTAGAACCGCTCGGTCACAACGGCCGGCGACTGACTGGTGACGGTCCAGTTCAATAGTAGGGTCGACTCTAGTCTCTTTGCTTGTACTCTCTATTTAACACGGACTTGGAATTGTTTATACTGACGAAGCTTGATTATTTGGTATGTCGCCCCTTGCTTGCGACACATCTGTGTAATTGTCTAAGTTAAGTATTGTAATTTCCTTATTGTTATAAAACTCATTAATAAGACTTGCTTGATTTGGTTGTCTAGCGAACCGAGTATGCAGGCTTACTAGAGAATACATATTTGGCGATGAGGTTGGTTGAATATCATAGCGATAACCCAGAGACTGGCTACCACAATTTTGTTCTGTCTTGTGCTTTAGTGTCTCGCTGGTGCCTTAATTCTACCTTATATTTTCTTTGCAGGGCTGTGTTTACCTGTTTTAACAGTGTCTCTTATACTGTTTTTTCTATTCAGTGTTTTCAGATGGGTGTTGCGGAAATTTTCATTGCTTGTGTGCTTATTTTTATTGCTTGCTTGTCTGTTTATCGCATGAGCAACCCACCTCTCCCACCACCCGCTCAGGCGACACAGCGGTATGCGATAGATGCAACGTAGCTAATACAGATGTTTCAGTTTCACACGCAGCAGGTTGCCACCCTGCTAAACACGGTAGAGCAGTCACTGGCGAATCAAACTAATCATGCAGCGCAACCTGCCACAACTGTAGCTCCAAAAGCCATACCGCCTTTTCGCCAGTTTAATGAAAAAGAATCTGACTGGCTCGAGTGGTTTCAGCTGTATGAACTCCATATCATTGCTCGCAAAGTATCAGGTACAGTGAAACTACAGTACTTTTTGTCAACAGCAGGAAGTGCAGTCTTTTGCCTCATTCAGAAATTGTTCCCTAACGCTACTCTGAGTAAACTTTCCTATGATCAGGTTGTAGATTCTCTAACTAACTATTATGACCAACAAGTGAATGTGGTGGCAGCTAGGTACCAATTATTTCATTGCAAAAAACGGTCAGAAAAAACTTATGGTGAGTGGGTGACAGATTTGCAGGGTATGGCGAGGAAAAGCAAATTCAAATGTGTTTGTGGTGCTTTGTATTCAGAAGTTATGTTACATGATGTGATCATGTACAATGTAACTGATGTCAGACTTAGGAAACAGATTTTGAAACAGTCCGATCTATCATTTCAGAACATACTGCCAAATCTAGATCAGTATGAACCAGGTGCTGTAGCGGCCGATAAATTTGAGCAGCCACCAATTTGTTGGGTTGAGTCGTCCCTTGCTTGCGACTGGCCCAGTACACAGCAACAGCATGCATGCGCCACGCTGAGTTAACAGTTCTCTAAACAGGCGAACAGAATTAAGTTATGCCCTTGGTGCTAGTCATGGCACAAAAGCCAAGACTGCCCATCCAGAAAAGCACAGTGTTATGCTTGTGGCAAGAAAGGTCAAGTACAATTCTTATGTTTGCAACATAACAAACATAAGACTGCTGCCACTCACAAAAATCTAGTCACAAGACCCAGATAATCAGCGCAGTATATTCAAAGCCTGCTGCAGACATTAGCAAAACTAGCAAGCAAACAGTTTCTTCAGTGCTACGCCAGTCCAACAAACTTCTTGTTCATTTGCATTTTAGTGGAAAAAGTGTGAAATTTCAGTTGGACATGGGTTCCTCTGTTACATGGCTGAATTATAACACATGTGAACTCTTAGGCTCCCAGGCCTGTCTAAAACTAGCATGCACCTGACAGCTTATAATGGATAAGACATTCCCGTTCTCAGAAAATGTACTTCGCCTGCCATGTATCACTCGCATATGCGAAGTGTGACTTTCAATGTGCCACAATCACGTGAGTATATTTTGCCTTGATTCATTTGATTTGTTTGGATTTCAAATTAAGGACAAAGTTTCGTCAGTGACTGCATTCAGTGCCAAAGACAGTGAAGCTAGCTTGCTGAAAGATTTCCCTGAACTATTTTCTGAAGATTTGGGCAAGGCTAACAATTTTGTTGCACATATTACTATAAAAGTCAATACTCAGCCGAAATTTTGCCGGACCAGAACTGTACCAATTGCATTACGGGAGAAAGTGACTGCTGAACTTGGAGAACTGCGAGATAGCGGAGCTATTGCGTCCATGCAAGCTAGTCAGTGGGTAAGTCTACTGGTTTTGCTCCCCAAACGCTGAGGTTGTATTCGCCTCTATGTTTACTTTACGTCTACAGTCAACTCACAAACTGTGGTTGATACTTACCGATTGCTAAGCGCAAAGGACCTCATGCACAGATTAGACGCTGGTCGCTACTCAAGCCGTGTGTGTTGTGAACACTCATTTGGGCTTGTTTAAATATTTGCGTTTGACTTTTAGCAGTGCCTCTGCACCCGCTATTTCCAACTGTATTTGGAACAACTGACTACTCAAGTACCAAACTGTTCAAACTATTTGCACGATACTGTCGTAGCAGGTCGTACTCATGAAGAATACACTACAAATTTGCGTGTTGTCTTTCGTATGTTATCCAATGCAAGACTAAAGTGTAGACTGGAAAAGTGTGATTTTTTAAAAACTTGAGTTACGGTAGCTTGGTGATGTCATAAATAGTCAAGTTGTACATCCTCTTCAGTCACATTTGTTAGCCATACATGACCTACCAGTTCCTCGTAATGTCACAGAATTGCAGTCAGTCTTAGGGAAAATGAACTATTATATTCGGCTCATACCGAATACTGCACAAATCCAGCTCCATTGCATCGCTTGCGTCGCAAGAACGTCCCATTTGTTTGGACGGATGACTACCAAGAAGCTTTTCAAAAACTTAAAGATGCATTGCTTAGTGATCGATCCTTGATCTTGACACAAAAGATGTGTTACAAGTTGACGCTTCCTCTTAAGGAATTGGTGCAGTGCTTCCGCACAGAATTGGTGATAATGACAGGCTAATTGTATTCGCATAAAAGGTGTTGTGGAAAGCTCAGTGTAACTATTCACAAATAGAGAAAGAGGCATTGGCTATTGTGTATGGTGTCACAAATTCCACCACTATTTATGTGGCGAAAATTCTACTTCGTAAAGGATCACAAGCCACTGCAGTCCTTGTTTCATCAGATGAAGTCGGTTCCTGTAGGAACTGCCCAGAAATAGCAGATGACAGTGATGTCTCAATACCAGTACGAGATTGTGTATCGTCCGACAGCTCAACATGGTAAGGCAGACGCACTTTCACGTCTTCCAATTGACCCTGATACAGACTTCGACGATTCTGTTGCATGTTGTTGTCACATCGATGCTCATGATTCTGAATTGCCTCAATCCTTTCCTCTGAACTATAGGAAAATTGCACAGGCCACGGAAGCTGATTCAAATTTGAACATTTTGATTAAATACATTCGCACATCTTGGCCTCGCTCACTGCACAGCATAAGTACTCTTTAGTGTGCCGATACTTTGCACGTCGGCATAGCCTCGCTATACAGCAAGGTGTGATTCTGGTTCAGAATGACAGTGGACAGTCACGTGTATTGATCGCCAAAGCTTTTCAAAAAAGAAGTGTTGCAGTTACTTCACCAAAGACACAGGAGGTTGTTCGTACGAAACAGTTAGCGCGTCGACACAGTGCTAGGCAGGGTATGGACAACCAAATAGAACAGATGACGTCACAGTGTCACGCATGTGCGGGAAATCAGTCCGCTCCGCCACAAAAATTCACTGTTTGGCCTAAGTCGCAATCACCATGGCAACGTGTGCACGTAGACCTTGCAGATCCTTTTTGGAACACTCGTTGGGTGATCGTGGTAGACTCTTATAGCAAGTTTCCTTTCGCTATGCCAATGAACTCGACAACGTACGTAGCACAGTTTAGGCGTTGTCCTCTATGTTTTGCCTAGAAGGTTTGCCTGTAGTTATCGAGAGGAATGTTACGACGTAGTCAAGCGCTGGCACGCCGGTCAGGAATGACAGGGAAGAGAAGGCCGTCAGAAGTGTTACGACGTAGTCAAGCGCTGGCACGCCGGTCAGGAATGACAGGGAAGAGAAGGCCGTCAGAAGTCAACCAGTCACACGCTGACCGGACCTCCCTCCACGACAGCAACGGCCCCTGTGTGAGTGCCGTGACCGACTGGTGACGGCCCAGTTCAAGAGCAGCGTCAACGCTAGTCACTTCGCCTGTACAATCTATGTAGCACAGACTTGGGATAGTTTATACTGCTTGCGACACGCCTTTGTAATTGTGAAAGTTATGTATCGTAATTTTCTTATTGTAATGAAACTCATTAATACGACTTGTTTGATTTGTCTGTCTATTGAACCGGTTATGCAAGCTTCCTAGACACTACATAAACCAAACCCCAAAATGGTACACCATATAAAATAAAACAGCAAGTGGTGAACTGAATAAGTTCTATGAAAATGATCAGAAAAACAAGGGACATAACTGTCGTGAGGCTTACAGGTGCAAGCAAAAAGCATACACTAGGATGATAAGAGAAGCAAAGGTTAGCCACCAAAACCTAGAAATACAAACATCTCCTAACATCTCTAAAACAGGATGGAATTATATAAACAGGAACAGAAAGGAGTCACATGTCTTAAAAGATACAAAGGTAATATTGACAAGGGAGGAGAAAGAAGTGACAGATCCACAACTGTGTAATATCTTCAATCGGCACTACGTACCTGTGGTGGAGAATCTTCTAAAACAAAATATATCGCACCAAAGAGCAAGGAAAGTTCCAATAGGCTAGCTGACTGTTTATACCTTAATTCCTATGGAAGCACTGGAAGTGTAAAAACATACTAGACCACTAAACAATAAAAATACAGAGGGTCTGCATGATGTATCAGCAAAATTGGTCCAACGCTGTGCTAAATAACTTGCGAAGGCTCTGACGTTCTTGATAAATTTAGTAATGAACGAAGGCGTATTCCCAAGATGTTTAAAGCAAGGTAGTGTCACGATTTAAAGAATGGGAGAAATGAGATCCAGATAACTATAGACCCATAACGATCACAACAATTCTGTCTAAAATAGTAGAAGCAGTGATACAAGGCAGAATTATAAACATCATAGGGAAACAAAACATCTTAGACAAAGCACAACATGGATTTTGAGAGTGGAGAGCCACTAGACTGCAGTGGCAAACTCATAATACACATCACTGAGCCACTTGACCATCAAAGGGAAATATCTAGTTTATACTTAGACCTTTAAAAAGATTTGATTCTGCCTGCCATAAAATTCTTATAGAATCCTTGGACTGCTATGGCACAAGAGAAAAAGCTGCAGACATTAAAAACTTTTGTTGAAAACGAACAACAGTGTGTAGAAATGAAACATAACTTTGCAAATACACAGAAAAATGTCTCACTCGGATTTTCCGAGGTGAAATACGGAATAGCTCAGGGTTCAGCACTAGGGCCTTTGTATACGGATGATATGCCCACTGCAGGAAATGAAAAACTGGTTATGAATTCCGATGGCTCAATTTTACTAGCATGTAGTCACTCAGTGGATGATTTGGAAAAGAGAACCAGTGAAAATCTGGAACGATATTTTATAGAAAATAGTTTATCTATCAACACGAAGAAAACTATGAGTACAAAACTTGAAACAAACAGAACTGACAGCTCAGAGGCATTTATTCTGAGCATTGGGGATGCTGACTTAGAAATGTGGACCGCGGTAGATTTCTGGGAATAGGGGTGAACAAATATCCGACATGGGAAAACCGTAGTAATGATATCTGTTCAAAATTGAGTACAAATATATTCTTAATGAAAAGAACGTAGTACACAGTGAAAATAGAAACATTGCTAAAAATATACTATGGATTTATTTTTCTGCAGATACTGTGCTGTATATCAATACAAGGAGGACTGGCAGATGAACGCATTCACAGAAGCTTAAAACTTTAAAAGAAAGCCATCAGATGCATCGCTACAAAAGCAAATTCGAAGAACTTAAAATATCGACTGCACCAAGTTTGTACATGCAATACTTCTTTCAATGGTAAATTGCACAACACCTCTAAACAGAGATTTACATGAGCAAAACACAAGAACTAGCGATACCTACCATATCTACAGCAAAAGATTGGAAGTGACAGATAGGGACCATACAGATGCAGGACGCTTATTTTATAATAGACTGCTACATAGCATGAAGAGGATAAAGAAAACTGAAGGAACTTCTCATCTCTGGATGTTGGTATAAGGTGAAGTAGTACTTGCAGGCAAATCCACAGGACAAATATAAAATTGGAAATGGAGTAAAATACTTTCATTTTCATGTGAAAACAAATTTCCTAAAAGAAGAAAAACGAGGTGTAGAGCTGAAAATACAGAAGAGAATATACAGATTAACTGTACTGGTGCAAATGTGATTTAAATAAATTTTCACAGTGTGTGTATACCTAAATATTTTCTGCAGTACTGTCAAGATAGATGATCTAAGAGATCAGTTTTGATTTTATCTACATTAACTTTGCAGACTCACCTTAAGTATGTAAGATTGTTGCATAAATTAATGTAGGCTATTAGTATATTTGATACTGGTTATCTATAAAGTACTATTACAAAAAATGATTTTCATGTATTAAGGACACATTCCTACGAAATTTATCTTATTCTGTAATAAACCGTAAACATGACATGTCCAACGTCATTGTAAAGTATAGTCTACGGACAAAAAATTAAAAAAAGAAAAGGGTAACAATCCTCAGTTACCTGACAACGCATGGTCATGCACTTGTCGCAGTCATTCGTTCTTGAGCGCCAAAGAAGTTCCTATGTGTGGTCCGCATTTCATCATTCTCCAGAGTAAGCCCTCATGCTTCACGAACAGTGTTTATGACATCACTTAACATTTCTGGGCTGAGATGCCTTGGTCTATAAAAAGACTCTCCCCTGACGTTTCGCCTTTGACTGCGGAATGCATCCTTCGAGGACAATGCATGCAGTTCGCCGATTGTCCTCGGAGGATGCCTTCTGCAGTCAAAGGCGAAATGTCAGGGGAGAGTCTTATGTATAGACCACGGCATCTCAGCCCGGAAATGTTAAATGATGACAACACCTGCCGTGAAAGCCTTCATTCAGTGTTTATGACTTTTATCACTTGAATTCCTGAGAGTCTTTGCCAGCCACTTTTGGTTTCTGCCACTCTGTTACACTTCTGCTCAGCGCACGCAGCAGCAACCTTTCCACTCAGAGTATATCTACTTGCTTGCTTCCTATCGTGTTATGAATCATGTTATAATCAAAGTCACTGAGTTTGGGTGCCCATCTCATTAACCTACTAGGAAGGTCCTTCAACCCCAACAGCCATTTTAATCACGTGTCGTCTGTCCATACAAGTAACAATAAAAGTATACTATTCCATATTTCACTGCCAACTTTCCTTTCTCTAGGGGATTAGTTATGCTCCACTTTCTTTAGGGGCCTACACTGCTGCATGACCCTGCGCGTTGTTATTCTGGCTCAAGAAACAACCACCCGCCCATTGGTAGTGTCACAGGTGAGAATTAACTCCATCACTGAATTAATAACAACAGTCAATTCAAAGGTTCTGCGATCTCTGAAAAATTCTCTACGAATTCGTGATAACAACTGAATAACCGCAGGAATGATTGTAGTTATTGTGTGGTTTGTGGTGTTGTGAAGTTCCAGATTGCTTCTGTTAGGAGAGGATCCATTTGAACACTTTTCCCGCTAGTCACATGCGCAAGATAATTTACCCGTGTTTGATTAAAATGGCACTTGTCTATGCTAGGCATTAGATAAGCTGACTGTAACCTAACGCACAGATCTTCCAAGTGTTTCACATATTCTGGCATATCCTTGGAGGATACGATGATATTGTCCAGATATCTAGCTTTAAACCACGTAAGAGCCCATCTAATAAGTTCTGGAACGTGGCTGGAACGTTTTTCAGCCTGAATGGCATCATTTATACTGGTAATGTCCCCAAGGGACTGTGAACGTGGTACTCGATCTATCTTCCTGGACTACCTTTAGCTGGTGATATCCGCTTCTTACGTCCATTGTTCCTGAGGACTGTCACTGTCACAGACTGTCTAACGTTTCTGTAATATTGGGGATGGGGTATGAATCCATCATACTTTTTGCTTTCAAGTAGTGGTAACCGCAACAGAATCTGTACTTCTTAGACCCATCTACCAACTTTTTTGGTGTGATGACATTTGTGCCTCATGGGCTTTCACTCTTCCCTATTACACCCTCCGCTAATTGTTGAAATATAAACTCTTCCATTTTGAGTAGGAGATGTTTTGTTACGCAGTATGGCTGTCTGTAAACCGGCGCATTATTACCTGCATATATGTAGTGCTGGGAAACAGGTGCTGCTGGTAAAGGATCCTTAATGGCAAATAAATTAGTAAACAACAGTAGCAAAGTTTCCATTGCCTGCCTAATACTGCATCACAAGTGACGCACTTGTCACGTACCGCTCCTGCATTGAAAGTTTGCTTGTGGTTCCAGTGGCAATGCAGGGGAGTGTCGTAGGACCGTTGCTATTCACAGTATACATAAATGACCTTGTGGATGACATCGGAAGTTCACTGAGGCTTTTTGCGGATGATGCTGTGGTAAATCGATAGGTTGTAACAATAGAAAATTGTACTGAAATGCAGGAGGATCTGCAGCGAATTGACGCATGGTGCAGGGAATGGCAATTGAATCTCAATGTAGACAAGTGTAATGTGCTGCGAATGCATAGAAAGAAAGATCCCTTATCATTTAGCTACAATATAGCAGGTCAGCAACTGGAAGCAGTTAATTCCATAAATTATCTGCGAGTGCGCATTAGGAGTGATTTAAAATGGAATGATCATATAAAGTTGATCGTCGGTAAAGCAGATGCCAGACTGAGATTCATTGGAAGAATCCTAAGGAAATGCAATCCGAAAACAAAGGAAGTAGGTTACAGTACGCTTGTTCGCCCACTGCTTGAATACTGCTCAGCAGTGTGGGATCCGTACCAGATAGGGTTGATACAAGAGATAGAGAAGATCCAACGGAGGGCAGCGCGCTTCGTTAAATGATCATTTCGTAATCGCGAAAGCGTTACGGAGATGATAGATAAACTCCAGTGGAAGACTCTGCAGGAGAGACGCTCTGTAGCTCGGTACGGGCTTTTGTTGAAGTTTCGAGAATATAACTTCACCGAGGAGTCAAGCAGTATATTGCTCCCTCCTACGTATATCTCGCGAAGACACCATGAGGATAAAATCAGAGAGATTAGAGCCCACACAGAGGCATACCGACAATCCTTCTTTCCACGAACAATATGAGACTGGAATAGAAGGGAGAACCGATAGAGGTACTCAAGGTACCCTCCGCCACACACCGTCAGGTGGATTGCGGAGTATGGATGTAGATGTAGATGTAGACTAATCATGTCCATACCAAAGTTATCCGAAACTACACATTTTATCTAATACTTCATTTTCCGATAGTGGTTCTACCACATACAATGCTTCACGTGGTATACGGTTATCAGTGGAAACCGCGCGGTCAGGGGCGCCTTATCGCGATCCGAGCGGCTACCCAGTCAGAGGTTCGAGTCCTCCCTCGGGCATGGGTGTGTGTGTGTGTGTGTTGTCCTTAGCGTAAATTAGTTTAAGTTAAATTAAGTAATGTGTAAGCTTAGGGACCGATGACCTCAGCAGTTTGATATCACAGAATCTTACCTCAAATTTGCTATTTTCGAAACCCATATTAACTTCCCCATGCCAGCTGACATTTTACTGTGGAAATCAATGTTTAGCATATTTGTTCGCAGTTTAGCCACAAACACCTCCACGAGCAGTGTCCCTTGCTACATTTCTTCGCTTGTAGCTATATCCTTCAAAGGAAATCACTTCCCACTGATTTCTACTTTATAATACGAAAGATCAATATTGCATGGTTTTTTTTTTTTTTTTTTTTTTTTTAGAAAGTCTAATCCAAGAACTGACAAATACTCTTCACCCATGTATTTTAATGCTTCCATATTCTCATGAAGATCTGTAAAACAAGGCAACTTTGTACCCAATGATTGTACATTATTAACACCATTCCACGCAATCTGTAACGTCGGTGTCCCGGCGGAGGTTCGAGTCCTCCCTCGGGCATGGGTGTGCGTGTTTGTCCTTAGGATAATTTAGGTTAAGTAGTGTGTAAGCTTAGGGACTGATGACTTTAGCAGCTAAGTACCAGAAGATTTCACACACAATTGAACATTTTTTTTGTTACGTCGGGGTCCCAGTCGCCTCATACCTATAAGATAAAGACTGACGACTGAAATGTGAGCATGTGCATCCACCCGAAACTTATGTCCCTTGCCTCTCACAGAGCCTGAAAAGCAGCACCCCCTCCTGTACATCTAATTTTGTACTGTTACATTTTGTATGGAATGTCTTCCTACGGCTCAAGCATTTCCATTTGCGTTTAATGGCTGTTTCTGTTGATGTTTTTTTACCCTGTCTGCTCTTCCCACAATCCTGTGCTTGGGATCCAACTTGGCCCCACTTACTGCATTCAGGTCGCTGACAGGGTTACACCCACACCTATAACACTTTAGTTCTGCAGAAAAAAACATGGTGGGCCGTACGTATTGCTTTAGCAATGTCGATCTCTTCAAATTGCGTCAATATCCGAAGAGCAAAGCCAAATCCCCAGGATTCTCCATCCTTACCCTATGTGATATTTCGGCGGGAAATATGAATTTTCGTATTCAAATGGTTCAAATGGCTCTGAGCACTATGGGACTTAACTTCTGAGGTGATCAGTCCTCTAGAACTTAGAACTACTTAAACCTAACTAACCTAAGGACATCACACACATCCATGCCCGAGGCAAGATTCGAACCTGCGACCGTAGCGGTGGCGCGGTTCCAGACTGTAGCGCCTAGAACCGTTCGGCCACCTCGGCCGGCAATTTTCGTATTGATTTGCATTCTAATTTACTAGTGAATGTGATATACGTACGAAAACGTTGTTTAAAACTTTCACTGAATTCAGCAATTTGGGGAATACTAAGTCTTTTTGATAACCCATCTGCGAAAAATTTCACAATACTTTTCCTGTACCCCATCGCATCCAGCTACAGCACATATATAAT
This sequence comes from Schistocerca serialis cubense, assembly GCF_023864345.2. Taxonomy (NCBI): domain Eukaryota; kingdom Metazoa; phylum Arthropoda; class Insecta; order Orthoptera; family Acrididae; genus Schistocerca; species Schistocerca serialis. The sequence continues at coordinate 688,788,431 of NC_064640.1, read as the reverse complement.
ATATTATCAAAATATATAAACAGCTATTAGCGGACATTACCACTGGGTATGCAGGCCCATCGCCTTTATCACGACTTGAAATCTGTCGGAGTCACTTTCAATGAGGTGTCTAAATGTCTATGAAGAAATTGTGTCCCATTCTCCTGAAGAGAGGAAACCAAAGTAGTTAGTGTTATTGGATCTGAGGTCTGGAGAGAAGCTGATACTCTAATTTATCTCAAAGGTTTTCCATTGGGTTCAAGTAGGGACTCCGGGCACGTCATCCCATTTCAGGAATGTTACTGTACACAAACCATGGCCTCAAAGACGCTCCTTAATGGCAAGGTGCATTCTCAATGGCTCTGAGAACTATAGGACTTAACATCTATGGTCATCAGTCCCCTAGGACTTAAAACTACTTAAACCTAACTAACCTAAGGACATCACACAACACCCAGTCATCACGAGGCAGAGAAAATCCCTGACCCCGCCGGGAATCGAACCCGGGAACCCGGGTGTGGTAAGCGAGAACGCTACCGCACGACCACGAGCTTCGGACTTGCATTCTCATGCTGATACACACAACAATCGTCTCCGGACTGTTACTTTACAGTACCCAGTACACAATGGAGTAAAATGTGTTCACATCCTTCTGCATTTAGTGTTTTCTTAAGTGCAAAAAGGGGAACCACCTTTAACCATGGAAAACAGCCCTATATCGTAACATCACCTCCTCCCTACTTCGCCGTTGGCACAACACTAGACCACAAGTAACGTTTCCAGGCATTTCCCAAACCCAAATCGAGCGACCAGACTGAAACAGGGTAAAGAGTGATTCATCACTCCAAATCACACGTTTCCTATCATCCATTTGTCCTGTGGCGTCGCTTTTTACACGTCCTCAAGCGTCGCCATGCATTGTCTAGAGAAATATGTGACTTACGAGGAGCTCCTCGACCGATGCACCCCATTCTTTTTAACTCCCAAAGCGTTTCTACCGCTGGTTTCATGCGATTTTGCACAACGATCCTCCATAACGGTCGACAGCCCTTATCCATCAGTACATTAAATCTGCCTGGTCTTGGTTTAGGTGTGGCTGTTCCTTCGCGTTTCCACTTCCCACTCACAACCCACTCTAAGTGACATCATGTGGCAGACTCCTTGGACGGCCAACTTGAGTCATCTGCAGCTGCCGAAGGCAAAGTTACTGTTTACTCTTGAGTGACTGGTGACTGATTGTAAATGCAGTTAAGTTAGGAGTGTATGAGTCCTCAGGGAACTGCGGTTCTACGTAACAAAGGTCGTTTGTTATTTCTAATTAATCTTCTACTACATAAAATACATACAAACAGGTCACTAGGGGCCAACTGCATTGAAATAAAGCAGTGATAGCGGAGCTCTACGTGGTCTATAATGACGACACAAGGTACGAGAGTAAATGGACTTTGGGAGTGTCTCGCAGGAGCTGGTACAGCGTAATCAAAGAATGTATTAAGATCATGTTGTCAGGGAATGTAATTAACAGAATATAGATTTCATTTATAGAAATACAAACTAAGGACTTGTAACTTACTTTGTCTCTGCTAGAGGATGGCTTCATCGTGAGTTGTTCTCAACCAAGCAAATAAATGATTCCAGAAATGGAGCAAGAATCTGTCCCAGCGATCAAGCGGCAGTCGTCGTACGGTCACTGATCCTACCTATGATGGTTGAAGGAAGTGTGCACGCCAACGAGCCGCTGCTGAGACCTGAAATTGAAAGAGGATGATGAAGAAAGAGAGGAAACCTATAAAAAATTACTTACGAACTAAGGCTCTGAAAGTCAGACGGTACAGACTAAAGTAACTATCCATACAAAAATCTAAACACTGCACCTGGGCCAATACCAGGAGCTTATTCACTGGTTTTGGTGGACTTAAAAGAATCAAAAATACTGACTTCAGTAGCGCTCATGTATTGTGATATGGTGATACTCTACAGGTGTTTATATTTTTAAATAAATCAGTTTCAAAATTCCTCAGGGTACTTTCGAGGAATAAGGTAGTGTGGAATATAACTATCACGGAAACAGCAAGCTATACTGGAAAATTACGAGCTATTTTTAACAGTGGATACTTTCCACGTGCTAAGCCACGCAGATGTGCTTGAAGCTTAAGTGGCTGCAGAAAGCATTCCAATCAGGTAAAGCTGCCGATTCACTGGCTGATCCTCCCTGCCAACAACAAATCCAAAATTGTGAGCCTATTTAGAACTGGCAAAACCAATAAAATAGAAATTTAACAGGTAACCTACGCTCAACTAATGCTCTGCCAGTGGGCAGCTACCCCTGATGCCACAGTCAGCAGTAGCACAGAATTTAGTTCTCCGTTGGGCTAAGTAGAGACTGTAATGTTTATAGAAGTGGTTATTGTGGTCTCCAGTCAAAAGACTGGTTTGATGGAGCTCTCCATGCTATTCTATCCTGTGAAAGCCTCTTCATCTCCGAGTAACTGCTGCAAACCCGCCCGGTTAGCCGTGGGGTGTAACGCACGGCTTTCCGGGTGGGAAGGAGCGCCTGGTCCCCGGCACGAATCTGCCCGGCGGATTTGTGTCGAGGTCCGGTGAACCGGCTAGTCTGTGGAAGATTTTTAGACGGTTTTCCATCTGCCTCGGCGAATGCAGGTTGGTTCCCCTTATTCCGCCTCAGTTACACTATGTCAGCGATTGCTGCGCAAATAAGTTCTCCACGTACGCGTACACCACCATTACTCTACCATGCAAACATAGGGGTTACACTCGTCTGGTGTGAGACGTTCCCTGGGGGTCCACCGGGGGTCGAACCGCACAATCACCCTGGGTTCGGCGTGGAGCGGCAGAGGAGTGAAGTGGACTGCGGAAGTCGTCGTGGGGTTGTGGACCACTGCGGCTGCGGCGGGGACGGAGCCTCTCCGTCGTTTCTAGGTCCCCGGTTAACATACAACTGCTGCAATCTACATCTCTCTGATTCTGTTTACTATATTCATCTCTTGGTCTCCCTCTGCGATTTTTAGCCCCCACGCTTCCCTCCAGTACTAAATTAGTGATCCCTTGATGATACGTGGCTACACTACATACAAATACTTTCAGAAACGACATCCTGACACTTAAATCTATACTCGATGTTAACAAGTTTCTCTTCTTCAGAAACGCTTTTCTTCCCATTGGCAGTCTACATTTTATATGCTCCCTAGGTCGACCATCATCAGTTATTTTGCTTCCCAAATAGCGAAACTAGTCTACTACTTTAAGAGTCTCATTTCCTAACCTAAGTCCCTCAGCATCATCTGATTTAATTCGACTGCATTCCATTATCCTCGTTGTGGTTTTGTTGATGTTCATCTTATATCCTCCTTTCAAGACACTGTCCATACTGTTCAACTGCTCTTCCAAGTCCTTTCCTGTCTCTGACAGAATTACGTCATTGGCAAATCTCAAAGTTTTTGTTTCTTCTCCCTGAACTTTAATTCCTACGCCAAATTCGTCTTTTGTTACCTTTACTGCATGCTCATCTTTTACTGCTTGCTCAGTGTACAGATTGAATAACATAGGCTACATCCCTGTCTCACTCCATTCTCAACCTCTGCTCCCCTATCGTGCCCGTCGACTTTTATAACTCCCATCTGGTTTGTAAATAGCTGTTCGCTCCCTGTAATTTACCCCTGACACTTTTAGAATATGAAAGAGAGTATTCCAGTCAACATTGTCAAAAACGTTCTCCAAGTCTACAAAAGCTATAAACGTAAGTTTGTCTTTCCTTAACCTATCTTCTATGAGAAGTCGTAGGATCAGTATTGCCTCGCTTGTTCCTACAATCCTCCTGTATCAAAATTGATTTCCCTGAGGTCGGTTTCTACCAGCTTCTCCAGTCTTCTACAAACGATTCGCGTTAGTATTTTGTAGCCGTGACCTATTAAATTGATACTTCTGTAATTTTCCACACCTGTATGTACTTTTCTTCTTTGGAACTGGGATTATTATATTCTTCTTGAAGTCTGAGGGTATTTCGCCGTCTTGTACATCTTGCTCACCAGATGGTAGAGTTTTGTCAGGGCTGGCTCTCCCAAGGCTATCAGTAATTCTAATGAAATATTGTCTCCTCCCGGGGCCTTGTTTCAACTTAAGTCTTTCAGTGCTTTGTCAAATTCTTCCCACAGTATCATATCTTCCTTCTCATCTACGTCTAAGTCCTCTTCCATTTCCATAATATTGCCCTCAAGTACATCTCCATTGTATAGACCCTCTATACACTCCTTCCACCTTTCTGCTTTCCCTTCTTTGCTTAGTACTGGTTTCCCATCTGAGCTCTTGAGATCCATACAGGTATTTCTCTTTCCTCCAAAGATCTCTTTAATTTTCCTGTAGGCAGTATCTGTCTTACCTCCCAAAGATAAATGCTTCTACATTCTTACATTTGTCCTCTAGTCATTCCTGCTTAGCCATTTTGCACTTCATGTCGATCTCTTTTTTTAGACATTTGCTTTCCCTTTCACTTGCATCATTTACTGCATTTTTGTATCTTCTCTTTTCGTCGATTTAAATCAGTATCTCTTGTGTTACCCACGGATTCCTACTAGCCCTGGTCTTTTCAGCTACTTGGTACTCTGCTGTTTTTACTATTTCATCTCTCAAGGCTACCCATTCCTCTTCTAAGGTATTCCTTTCAGCTGTTCTTGTCAGTCGTTCCTAATGCTCTCTCTGAAACCCACTACAACCTTTGGTTCTTTCAGTTTATTCAGATCCCATATGTTCCTACACGAATTTCCCGTAATGATCATGAAAAGTTATACATTTTACCTATGGTACATCTTAAAACGACGCCTTTTTAATTAGTTACGCTGAGATTGCAGCATACTAAGATAGCGAAAAAGGGAATGAGACTGCTCAGATTAGCAGCACTTTCCTCAGCCAGCATTACTCTTCCATGCAGTTGGTTTATGTTTACCATATATTATAACTGTACCAAACCATAGCATTGTCTAGCGTAAGACGTGTTACTTTCGTTTTATAACAGTGATGTTGCTTTAAATGATATTTACGAAAATGTAGCTGCCTGTTTAGCTGATGGTAATGCATTACCCCATAATCTCATACACACCACAAAAAAAGTTTTGTATCACCTCGGTTCCGAGAGTTCCGGAACCTGTACAGAAAATTGGAATAGAGATCAACATAAACATCATTTCCGCCCTTTTTATTGCTCATGAAAACCACACAATGCATGCTATACACACCAGTACCTCTAATACCCAGTAGCACGTCCCCTTGGATTGATGCATGCCTGTATTCATCGTGGCATACTATCCACAATCTCATCAAGGCATTGTTGGTTTAGATTGTCCCACTTCTCAACGGCGATTCGGTGTGAATCCCTCAGAGTGGTTGGTGAGGCACGTCGTCCATAAATAGCCCTTTTCAATCTATCCAAGGCATGCTCGATAGAGACCATGTCTGGAGAACATGCTGGCCACTCTAGTCGAGCGATGCCGTTATCCTGAAAGAAGTGATTCACAAGACTTGCACGATGGGAGCACGAATTGTCGTCCATGAAGACGAATGCCTCGCCAATATACTGACGATATGGTTGTACTATCGGTCGGAGGATGGCATTTATGCGGTAACGGCGCCTTCCATGACCACCACCAGCGTACGCCGGCCGCACATAATGCTACCCCAAAACAGCAGGGAACCACCACCTTGTTGCTCTCGCTGGACAGTGTGTCTAAGGCGATAAGACTGACTGTGTTGACTCCAAACACTTCTCCGACGACTGTCTGGTTGAAGGCATATGCGACACATGGGTGAAGAGAACGTGATGCCAATCCTGAGCGGTCCATTCGGCATGTTGTTGGGCTCATCTGTACTGCGCTGCATGGTGACGTGGTTGCAAAGATGGACCTCGCCATGAACTTCGGGAGTGAAGTTGCGCATACGCAGCCTATTGCACAAAATTTGAGTCGTAACACGACGTTCTGTGGCCGCATGAAAACATTATTCAACATGGTGTCGTTGCTGTCAGGGTTCCTCCGAGCCATAATCCACAGGTAGCGGTCATCCACTACAGTAGTAGCCATTGGGCGGCCTTAGCGACGTAAGTTATCGACAGTTCCTCTCTCTCTCTGTATCTCCTCCATATCCGCACAACATCGCTTTGGTTCACTCCGAGACGCCTGGACACTTACATTGTTGAGAGCCCTTCCTGGCACAAAGTAACAATGCGGACGCTATCGAACCGCAGTATTGACCGTCTAGGCATGGTTCAACTACAGACAACACGAGCCGTGTACCTCTTCCTGGTGGAATGATAGGAACTGATCGGCTGTCAAACCCTCTCCGTCTAATAGGCGCTGCTCGTGCATGGTTGTTTACATCTTTGGGCCGGTTTAGTGACATCTCTGAACAGTCAAAGGGACTGTGTCTGTGATACAATATCCACAATCAACGTCTATCTTCAGGAGTTCTGGGAGCCGGGGTGATGCAAAACTTTTTTTGATGTGTGTAGAATCGTGTATTTTTCCGGCGGTCCATGTCTACCTAACAAGATATTTCGACGTCGTAACTCGGCGTCTTCATCAGGTGTTTTGCTGAGACTAGTCACTTTCCTGACTGGAGCCCATATTTATACCTGGGCAGTGCCTGGTATTAACTACATCATCCGCGCCTGCTGTGGCTGCTTCTTGTATTGTACCTGTCTCCAAGTGTTCCTTCTTTTCTCCTCACTCAATGCGGCTGTATTTTACGGTCTAACCGTCCAGTGGCATTTCGTATTAGGTCCGCCCCCACAGGGTGCGTTTCTAGCACTATCGTGACGCTGTAGACGTTCCTTAGTCTGCTCTCGACCGCTACGGCTTTCTTTCACAGCCATGTCATCCTCGTGGCGTTCTGAATTCGGTACGCGCCTTCGAGGTGCGCCTCTTGCAGCATCAGGCTGCTGTTGGAGTAGGATATTATGTTTGTGTATGCTGCAGCAGTTTTTTGAGGCGGTAGTCGCCGTCTAGTGTACTGTATTATGTTTGTTCCCATATTGTGTGGTGCTTGAGATTTGAGGTGGTACTGCATTTATTAGTCGCCGTCTAGTGTACTGTATTATGTTTGTTCCCATATTGTGTGGTGCTTGAGATTTGAGGTGGTACTGCATTCACAAGGTATATGGTAAATACCAGGATTTCTTAACCCCAGAACAACTTCGACTGTTTCAAACAGCGCCCTGATGTCGCTCGGTAGGTTAATCACACTTTTGCTTCTGTATTTCTTCAGGATTCTGCTGATATTTGCAGATAGGCCCTGCATACCGTAGAAAAGCTGCCTTCCTTTGTGTTTCTTCAGGTATCCGCTGATCTTAGCAGAGATAGGCACTACACTGTAGGCAGGCTACCTTCCTGGTTTCTAATTGTTGTTCCTCTTCCGTTATATCCAGTCGTCTGGTGGGATGAAACGCTTTTATGATAGCCCTGGTTCAATATTCGTTGTCTTTGAACGGTTCTTACAATGTTCTAATACTGCTGTAACCTGCCTCGGTCGGAAAGTGCCGTGGCTTGGTGTACAAGTGTCCTGAACACCCTGTTCTTCTCTGCTGGGTGGTGGCAGCTCTTGGGCAGTAGATACACAGTGAGGTGACGAAAGCCATGAGATAGTGATGTGTGTATATACTCGTATATATATATATATACACTCCTGGAAATAGAAAAAAGAACACATTGACACCGGTGTGTCAGACCCACCATACTTTCTCTGGACACTGCGAGAGGGCTGTACAAGCAATGATCACACGCACGGCACAGCGGACACACCAGGAACCGCGATGTTGGCCGTCGAATGGCGCTAGCTGCGCAGCATTTGTGCACCGCCGCCGTCAGTGTCAGCCAGTTTGCCGTGGCATACGGAGCTCCATCGCAGTCTTTAACACTGGTAGCATGCCGCGACAGCGTGGACGTGAACCGTATGTGCAGTTGACGGACTTTGAGCGAGGGCGTATAGTGGGCATGCGGGAGGCCGGGTGGACGTACCGCCAAATTGCTCAACACGTGGGGCGTGAGGTCTCCACAGTACATCGATGTTGTCGCCAGTGGTCGGCGGAAGGTGCACGTGCCCGTCGACCTGCGACCGGACCGCAGCGACGCACGGATGCACGCCAAGACCGTAGGATCCTACGCAGTGCCGTAGGGGACCGCACCGCCACTTCCCAGCAAATTAGAGACACTGTTGCTCCTGGGGTATCGGCGAGGACCATTCGCAACCGTCTCCATGAAGCTGGGCTACGGTCCCGCACACCGTTAGGCCGTCTTCCGCTCACGCCCCAACATCGTGCAGCCCGCCTCCAGTGGTGTCGCGACAGGCGTGAATGGAGGGACGAATGGAGACGTGTCGTCTTCAGCGATGATAGTCGCTTCGGCCTTGGTGCCAATGATGGTTGTATGCGTGTTTGGCGCCGTGCAGGTGAGCGCCACAATCAGGACTGCATACGACCGAGGCACACAGGGCCAACACCCGGCATCATGGTGTGGGGAGCGATCTCCTACACTGGCCGTACACCACTGGTGATCGTCGAGGGGACACTGAATAGTGCACAGTACATCCAAACCGTCATCGAACCCATCGTTCTACCATTCCTAGACCGGCAAGGGAACTTGCTGTTCCAACAGGACAATGCACGTCCGCATGTATCCCGTGCCACCCAACGTGCTCTAGAAGGTGTACGTCAACTACCCTGGCCAGCAAGATCTCCGGATCTGTCCCCCATTGAGCATGTTTGGGACTGGATGAAGCGTCGTCTCACGCGGTCTGCACGTCCAGCACGAACGCTGGTCCAACTGAGGCGCCAGGTGGAAATGGCATGGCAAGCCGTTCCACAGGACTACATCCAGCATCTCTACGATCGTCTCCATGGGAGAATAGCAGTCTGCATTGCTGCGAAAGGTGGATATACACTGTACTAGTGCCGACATTGTGCATGCTCTGTTGCCTGTGTCTATGTGCCTGTGGTTCTGTCAGTGTGATCACGTGATGTATCTGACCCCAGGAATGTGTCAATAAAGTTTCCCCTTCCTGGGACAATGAATTCACGGTGTTCTTATTTCAATTTCCAGGAGTGTATATATATATATATATATATATATATATATATATCGGTAGTATGTAGTACATAACGTATAATAGGACAGTGCATTGGCGGAGCTCTCATTTGTACTTAGATGATTCATGTGAATTGGTTTTTGACATGATCATGGCCGCAACACGTGAATTAACGGGCTTTGAACACAGAATGACAGTTGGAGCTAGAGGCGCATGAATGAAAACCCTGGCCTGGTCAGATGAATACCGAATTCAGTTGGTAAGAGTTGATGGTAGGTTTCAAGAGGCCGCAGACGTAACGAAGCCACTGACACAAATTTTCAACAAGGCACTGGGCAAGCTTGTGTTGTCTCCATGATGTTGTGCGCTGTGTTTACAAGCAATGGAGTGGATCCTTTGGTCCGATCGAAGCGATCATTGACTAGAAATGCTTATGTTCATCTACTTGGAAACCATTTGCTGCCATCCATTGACTTTAAGTTCCCAAACAGTGATAGACTCGACACCATGTCACCATTGTTTGTGATTGTTTCGAAGAACATTCTTGACAGTGTGAGCGAATGATTTGACCAGTCAGTTCGCCTGACATGAATCTCATTGAGAATTTATGGGGCATAATTGACAGGTCAGGTCAGTTCATGCACAAAATTCTGCACTGAAAACACTCTCGCAATCAAGGATGGTTATACAGGCAACATGACTCAATATTTTTATAGGTTACTTCCAACGATGTGTTGAGTCTGTGCTAAGTCCGCTTGTTATTCTATGCCACTCAAAAAGAGGTCTGACATGATATAAGAAGATATTAATGATTTTGGTCACCTCCCTGAAAAACGGCATGTGTTGGTTTCTCATACACAGTGTGACCAAACGTGTCATCTGCCTTCCTCTTCACAAGGATAGGAATTGACCATCGTTCTCTAATTTCATGGTAACTTAATCCATCATCACTCCTTCACTCTGAACACAGAACTGGCCTAAACATAGGACGTAAGTCGATGTTAGAATATGCTGGATAAGATCCAGCAGAGCTCTATCAAATCTCTAACTGATCAAATCGAATGTGCCCTGAAGTGGTGCCCTGGTGAATAGAGACACATCATGATGTCTGTGAGATTTATAGGTTTTTGAGATGTTTTACAAAGTCTGATGGGTTGCAGATGTTGTAGACACAATGATGCTAAAATTTTCTGAAGGTAGGTGGCTACTGGTTGCACTGATATTGCTCATGGTAGGAAAAAGTAGGACACCCTCTCTACGGACCTTCTGTAATACATGTAGTCTGAGTTGTGCTGGTGCCTTCGTCTTTAGTTGCGAGACTACTTCCTCAGCCCAACCTCTTTCCATAAGAGAAGCCTTGATTTTTCCTGTCCACTCTATCAGCAGGGTCATTCTATGGTGGACTGTAAGCAGGGTCCTCTAAAAGTTGATGACAGACCTGGTCATAGTCGGTCTTGTGCAGTATGACAGCTAAATTCGCCTTGTACACGAGTAACACCACTAAGTGGTTGCTGAGTTACAGCGTCTAAATATCGTGTTGGGAAGATGTGGATCACTGGTAGTACATCCAGTTTTACAAGATGACAATGAATCGCTGGCAGAGTCTAAGAAATTACGTTGGAAGAGACTATGCTAAGGAAATATGCATGAAGAGAGAGCAAACAGTGGATGGTGAGCTCGCTCAACTTCCTACTCAGATTCAGAGAAGGAGACGTGATGCCTGTATTTGTCAAGACTAAACTTCATATCAGAACAACGGCAGCTAAAAGGATCAAATATCGCGCTGGTATTGCTCTGGTACGGGAAAGGATCGGTGAGATGTGGCATAGACTGGATGTCACCTCCACGGAGATAATACGTCTACATCTGCATTTTGGCAGTCAACTTAGCACCTGATGATTGGGACATAATGGACGGTATGGTATGGTAGCTGGCAGCATTCATGAAACACAACGCTACAGCTCGACAACTGGTTAAATGTGAGTGCATGAACAACTGAGTGCAGCAAACATATGATACCCACAAGGTGGTAAATCTGTGTGGTTGCGTATTACAGAATGTCACCATAAAAGTACTCGGAAGGGCCTCACACCTAGACACCTGCTGATTTCTGGCTTCATCAGCTCTGTTGATCATGTGGTCAAAATTCTACCATCAAGCGATGCAGAAGAGATTCAGGGAGAGATATGTAGGGTGCTAACCAGAGCCAGGCCACCCAAAACAAACATCTCAAGACGCAACAGGATGACCCAGGAGTTTTCAGGGAGATGAGAACTTAGTGGCGTTACCAATGGATAAGAGAAATTCTACAAACGTATTAAAGAAGACCGACTGTGACCAGAAGATCTGTGCTTACAGTGCACTATAGAATGACCATGCCAATAGAGTGGGCAGGAATACCAAGGATTTTCTTAGGAAAACAGGATGACCTGGGAAAGTGAATGCCAAGGCACCAGTACCACCCAGGTTGTGTGGGTTACACAAGATCTATACTTCGTTGTGTTCATGAGCAATATCACTGCAGCCACCTACCTAGCAATCTTCTATCAGAAAAAGATTTTAGCACTATATGTGTAAAAGTGCATCTGCCACATCCACAGCTTCTCAGACGTTGTGTAACATCTAAGAAACCTGTGACACTCGAACACAGACATCGTGGTCAGTATTGACGTTGTGTCATTATACTCAATTTGATCAGTGAGAGATTTGGCGGAGTTCCGCTAGATCTTATCAAGCATATTTCAGCATCGACTTACTTCCAGTACTGAGGCCAATTCTATAAGCAGACTCAAGGCGTGGTGATGGGTAGCCCCTTATCTCTGGCAGTGGCAAATCTGTTCATGGGGATAATCGAGGCTGAGACCCTTAAAACTGCTGCCTGCCAGCCGATGTATTCCTTCACGTATGTTGATGACAAGTTCGTCAGTAGTAGGGTAAAGTTCATTGTGGCACACTGGGTTAGTATGGATTGCATAATTTCAGGGGCAAACTTTATCGAATTATGACCTCCCATTAATCTATTGTTCTGCTAACTGGTTTATGACACTCAGCGGATAATGTGTCATTCTGAGAAACCCCCCACCCCTCACCTTCCCTCACCACTCTGTGAAGTCTCCAACCCACACCCCTCCCCATCAACAATATAAGCACATTTTTAACATCAAATTAATTGACTAATTTATTAAATCAATAAATTAATTAACCCTTCCCCATATGGGAGATACACAAGTCCAATCTCACCTCCCCCACTTCCCCTTCCTCCATCACCTGGAAATTATTAAATAGATCGCTTTTTTCCGATTGGGCAAGCAATACTGTCAAGATATCGACATCAACATACCTCACTGCACGTAATTACCCAGTTGAAAATCTTCTGATAAGGTTTTAAATCGACCGCAGGGCAGATGTGCTCGTGACTGTAGCCGCACTGGCCGCCTGGCGTATTCCCGCGTGTGTGCAGGTCGTGAGAGAGACCCATACCTAGGGCCAACTCGTGCGGCATGCAGACCGGAAGTCGCACTAGTACCAAAAACAAAAGCTTCAGATACTGGGAAAACTTTGATATTGGAAACCTGGAAAACCACCTCCACTCTCTCTCAAATGGCTACTTCCTGTTTCAGTGTGAAATAATGTGTCCAATCACACAGGCAGAGGTTTTCATCCCTTTTCACAATACTGTGCTCCTACTGTCCAATGCCAACACTGTCGCAGGAATGAGAATTACCAGGTAAGCACATATTTAATTTCATAGCACAAGGTCGGGTTTTGTAAAGTATACTTTCGTAGGAAAAGTTTCACAGTATCAAATCACTGTGTGTTCAGATTTCGAAGTATTTTCGTAAAAAAGTTTCGTAGTATCAAATCCTTGATGTTCACATTTTGCACTTAAAAAGAGTGTCGTAGAACGTGTTCAGATTCAGGTGTTCAATTTTTATTCTTGTTATTTCAGCACATATCCACGAAATCGTGGATGAGGTGGCGGCAGAGAGATTGCAGTGGCAGCAGCAGCAACAGCATCGTAGATAGCACACATATTTGCCTTTGTATATGTAATATGATGCTGTTATTTAATGCGCGGTGGGTCTTTGCTGTTGTATATGATTTCGGGGATCATCTTATTGTTTCAGTATACGTCCAGCGGACAATTAATGAGCTTGCTGCTGAAAGCCAGCAACAGCAACAGCATTTTAAGCAGTGTATATTTTCTTCGCCACAGTAATATACATATATTTAATACCTTGTGTGGCTGCGGCTCCCAGCATGTCTCCCTTGCCGTCCGTGCAAACATTATTAACAGTATTATTATGTGTGGTGAGTTATGTTGACATTGATTTTGTGATAGTATTCCTGCATCTTCCAAAGCAGCAGAAAATGATGAGCACTTCCCTCCAATCAAAAAAGAAATCCAGCCACTGTAGTTTGGATTTTATAAATAAACAGTATATCCCTTGCTATGTAATTTACAGTGATTTGTATTTCGTGCCATGAGATCTCCAGCACAGACTGAGTCTCCCCCCCCCCCCCCCCCCAGTTTCCAGGAGGAGTATATGAAGGGCATGGGAGGAGGGAGGGGCATGGGGGATATCATAGACGAGCAGGGGTTTATTAATTTATCCATTTAATTAATTACTCAATTTGACAAAAAAACATATTCAGTAAGGGGAGGGATTAGGATTGAGGATTTCACTGAGGGGTGGGGGAGGTGGAGGGGGAGCATAAGGATTGATTATCCCCAGGGGGTCATCAAACAATTAGAATAACAATAGTTTAAGGGGGTGGGGGTCATATATTAAGCAAGTTTTTCCCTGAATGTATGCAAGCCACACTAACAAAGTATGCCAGACCGAACTTTACCTTACTACTCTTGTCATCTGGCCAGGCAACAGGAAAACACTGGATGAGTTCCTGGACCATCTGCACTCAAGACATTCCTCCATTAAACACACCATGGAACTAAAGAAAGACGGTCAGTTCTCGTTCGTAGATGTCCTGGTGAAGAGGAAATCATGTCGCGTATTTGGCCATAGTGAATAACGGAATTCAAGACACAGTGACTTGTATCTACAGGCTGACAGTTGCCACCACATAGCGTGAAGTGGGGGATTCGGAACACTTGTACACTGAGCCATGGCACTTTCCGACCCAGATATCTTGACTAAGGAGTTGAAACTTCTACAGTGAGTGTTCGCATACACGAGATATTGAGTCACAGGCATTTGCAAAGTGTTACATCCCAGCAGGCAACTAGATACATCGGAAGAGAAACAAGAAAAAGAAACACTCAAAGTAGCCTTTCTACCAATGCACGGCCTGTCTCTTGCAAGATCAGCAGAATACTAAAGAAACACAAATGCACCAGCATGTTCTTCCCACTCAGCAAGATCACGGTGCTGTTTACAACAGTCAAGGGCGATCTGGGGTTAAGAAAACCTGGTACTTACCATATACATTGTGAATGCGGAATCTCTTACGTCAGTGAAACCACCAGAGCAGTGGACATAAGATGTAAGGAGCACCAAAGACATACCTGGCTATGACAGACCACGAAATCAGCAAAAGTAGAACACGCAAGGAACTTTGAACACATGATGAATTTTGACAAAACAAGGATACCGGCCCAAACCCCAAGTTTCTGGGATACAGTCATCAATGAACCTATTAAAATCAAGATGGCAGCCAATCTGATCACACAGAAACCAAGATACAAGCGGAATACGACGAGGAGATCGGCTTTGGAACTGCTACAGAAAGATTGAAAAAAATCCCATTTTCTGGTATTAAAACTGGTAATTAACGACCAGGATCGTAATTAGCGGGATTAGATATCACACAGAGCACCAGGTGGCAACTACCTCGTCGGGAGACAGCCACATGAGCCATGGACAAGATAGGGAACAATATCAACCACCTGAATTCTCAGGCACCGGACACCTGAGCAGCCTAAAGTCGCAGGAAGCGCAACTCACGGGTGCCTAACGAATTCAGAAAGTCACGAGAATGACATGGCAACGAGAGACATGCAGAGTGGGCACAAACAGCGTAAGCTAAGTCTATTGCGTCACAATAGTGCTGGGAACACGCCTGGCAGGCTCGGACCTAATACGGAATGCCATCAGACGGCCGACGCCATGAAAGATAGCCGCGATGGGTACGTACGGGAGGGGGGGGGAATGGGGATGGATAACAACGCAAGAAACAGGCACAGCAGGCGCCTACAGCTCAGTGAACACCAGACATCGCTCAAGCATAAATATGGGACCAGGCCAGCAAATCGACTAGTCTCAGCAAAACACTTGTAGACACCGACTTACAACGTCGAAACATCGTGTTGGGAAGAAATGGACCACCAGCAGTATATATGATTCTACGACGTATTAACAAATTGCTGGTAAAGTCGAAGATATTATGCATTACCTTCTTTGGAAAGCGCAGCAATCCTGTCACGATCTGTGATTTCTTTTCCAGTAGGCTGACAATTTCTTGTCTGACCTTCACTGAAGTGTGACTGTTCTTGCACTTAAAGACAATGTATCTCGCCAACAGCTTCACTATACCGAGTGCCATATCTTCACTGGGCCGGCCGCGGTGGCCGTGCGGTTCTGGCGCTGCAGTCCGGAACCGCGGGACTGCTACGGTCGCAGGTTCGAATCCTGCCTCGGGCATGGGTGTGTGTGATGTCCGTAGGTTAGTTAGGTTTAAGTAGTTCTAAGTTCTAGGGGACTTATGACCTAAGATGTTGAGTCCCATAGTGCTCAAAGCCATCTTCACTGGGCTATGCTCAATAATTGAACAAAATAATCAGAAGCAAGTTGTCTTCATTTCCATCTTTGGTTCTATTATAACATGATTTATCGATTAAACTGGTGTGTAGTTTGATGCATAACTGACTGCAAAGAGAGGTTTCGTAATCTGCGTTGATTCATACGAAAGTACAGTTTATTTTATGTCCCTCTGCACAACGACGAAACATGTGCTGAAGAATGTGAAAAGGTAATTGTATTGAAATTATAAACAATACATGTCAATTTCGATATGCGATAACGATGAGAATACTTCCCCGAAACTCTTATACTGTAGAAATTGTGAGGAACTGTAGGTTTCAGCACAGTCTGCAGAGTTGTAGATTTCCGGCGACCCACTTTCCCCATGGATGTCATGCAACATTTTTATGTCCCCCTTCCCCTTCACTCCTAGAGTTCCCTTCCACTCCTATGATGCCAGATGGCAGAACCAGCCCGCTAGTCTTAAGTTTTAAATAGCAGAAAATTTTAAAAAAACTTACACGGAGCAACTAGGTCATTTGTGCTAAGTTCACAATGATAGGAAATTTTTAAAAAATCCTAGATTAAAGTGGCAGGCAATACAGAAACCCACTGAATTTCCCCTCATCCAGCTGTCCTAAGTTTAAAATGCTGAAAAATTCAAAAAAATTCAACATGGACATTTCTAAGTTTAAAATGGCGGCATATTCAAATAGTGCATTTGTCCTAAATTTAAAATGACGAGATAGACCTCTCATGCAGCCTGCGGGCTTGTCAGATCTCTCCCCGAGTGGTGGAATTATGCCACTTGTAATAAGTTTAAAACTTTGAAGTGGCATCCCGTTGGGACAGCCGGCATGCTTTCTGTGAGGTTTAAGCAATTGCTGCCTCCCAGATGTGGAACTAGTTCAGTTGTAGTAAGTTTAAAACTGTGACATCACATCGAACTGTCATAGTTTGCATGGTTTCTGTGATCTCTAACCAAAGTTTAAACTAGTGGTAAATTCAAAAATCCGTAGATTTCCCATGTCCTTCCAGTATCATCACTCACTGGAGCAGGCTGTGTTGTTACCTGGAGTTCTGTATCTTCCTTAATAAAGGATCATTTGAAAAAGGAGTCCAGCTTTTCTGGATTTGCTTCATGCATTGCTCACTTCACAGTCAAGCGTGTTTCAGTCAGTGGCAATCTAGGTGCAGTCTTATCCTTTACACCTACAGGTCTTTTGCAATAGCCGCTGTTTCTTGTGACGTTTCTGTACAGTACCTGTATATCACGGAGAGACCCTCACATTAAAAACTGCTCTACTAGATGCATACACGTCCATTGCATGGTCAACTTTCGTTTAAACGTGAAATGTAAGAGATTTGGTTGGGGAACATTCTTGCTAGCAAGCTGAGGTTTCCTCTAACATATTCTGTTAGATCTTTGGGTGAGTCTAGCGTGCTCTGGCGTAGTTTGGATTTAATACTACACATATATCATCACGAAAAAAAGGTCCATACGTGGAAGTTCGGCAGCCAAGTGCAGGTCTTATTGCAGTCGATGCCACATTGGGCTATTGCGTTCCGGTGACGAGGGTGATATGATGATGAGGACAGCACAACACCCAGTCCACGAGCGGAGAAAATCTCCAACCGGACAGGGAACCGAACCTGCAGCCGCTGTATGGTAGGCAAGCACGTTACCACTCAGCTAAGCAGGCGGACTATTCGCACAGAATGTGGGAGACACAATTTAGCGGGGGCTATGGAACCAAATTTTGGGTGAAAAAATTGGATTTCCGTTTGGTTTTCTTTTTTTTTTTTTGGCTTATTCAATTCCTCGCCGTTTCCTCTTTAAAATGACACACCATACTTGGCTCTACTAGAATTATAACTATTTTATTTTTATAGATTTGTGAGATCGGGGATTGAGCTTTTGTGATTCACTTCCGTCATGACTGACCATAAACTATTTGGCGGTACATTCATGTGAAGTGAATTCCAATATCCCACTTTCCAGATACTCTTTATACATTACTTGCCCAAAATTGTTTGTCTCTAGTTTCATGAACTTACTCTTTGATTTTTTAACTTTGGATTATTTGCAAAGTATGTGCTATATGAAAGAAGCTGCATCGAGTTTTTTCGTATGTAGTGCGTCATTTTACGCAGTAAAAATGCCCAGCTCTAGGGCAAAAATGTTTGAAAAACGTGTGAAATGTCAAAAGAAAAGAAACGATGATTCACTACCAAAGCGAAGCATTTCTTCATCACCATTGTTGGAATATGTGAGTCCACTTACGTCTGATGAACGAACTCACTCAAATTGATAACAATACTTCTCATAAAAAAAACTCTGAGATTTGAAAGAGAAATATAATTTATTTGATAGAGGGAAGGAAGTTTTTGAAATCATTGATACGAGTATATTGCGTGAAGCTTTTGAATACAGTAGGTGTTGCAAAAATGTCAAGAAATCCTTTCTCTGAAAGTAGAGTCCTATGTTGCCCTCGCTGCCCAGTTCAGATTAATATGCAGCGTTTGTAAATAAAGCTGTAAGTTTCCATGTTCTGTTTCAGTAACTGTAAATAATGGCTATAAGAAAACTGACCTCTGTAGTGTAAATATTAGGTTAATCTATTGGCTTGCAAGTTGCAAGCATTTGGCAAGGGCAAAGTAACAGATGATATGCTATGTGACGTTCTAAATCTCCTCAGTGTACCTTCAAAGTTTGATGCTCACAGCTAAGTGCTAGAATCAGCAGTTGGAGATGCAGCACAGAAGTCAATGCAGAAAGCTGTGGAAGAAGCACTGAAAGCAAATTACGTCACAGTAGCTTTTGATGGCATATGGCAAAATAGGGGTCACACCTCCATCAGTGGTGTTGTCACAGCAACTAGTGTTGCCACTGGTGAGGTTACTGATGTTGGGATAATGTCTAATACTGTAGATGCTAGATATGCTGAAAAATGACATGGTGATCACCGTGTTGCTAACTACACTCCTGGAAATGGAAAAAAGAACACATTGACACCGGTGTGTCAGACCCACCATACTTGCTCCGGACACTGCGAGAGGGCTGTACAAGCAATGATCACACGCACTGCACAGCGGACACATCAGGAACCGCGGTGTTGGCCGTCGAATGGCGCTAGCTGGGCAGCATTTGTGCACCGCCGCCGTCAGTGTCAGCCAGTTTGCCGTGGCATACGGAGCTCCATCGCAGTCTTTAACACTGGTAGCATGCCGCGACAGCGTAGACGTGAACCGTATGTGCAGTTGACGGACTTTGAGCGAGGGCGTATAGTGGGCATGCGGGAGGCCGGGTGGACGTACCGCCGAATTGCTCAACACGTGGGGCGTGAGGTCTCCACAGTACATCGATGTTGTCGCCAGTGGTCGGCGGAAGGTGCACGTGCCCGTCGATCTGCGACCGGACCGCAGCGACGCACGGATGCACGCCAAGACCGTAGGATCCTACGCAGTGCCGTAGGGGACCGCACCGCCACTTCCCAGCAAATTAGGGACACTGTTGCTCCTGGGGTATCGGCGAGGACCATTCGCAACCGTCTCCATGAAGCTGAGCTACGGTCCCGCACACCGTTAGGCCGTCTTCCGCTCACGCCCCAACATCGTGCAGCCCGCCTCCAGTGGTGTCGCGACAGGCGTGAATGGAGGGACGAATGGAGACGTGTCGTCTTCAGCGATGAGAGTCGCTTCTGCCTTGGTGCCAATGATGGTCGTATGCGTGTTTGGCGCCGTGCAGGTGAGCGCCACAATCAGGACTGCATACGACCGAGGCACACAGGGCCAACACCCGGCATCATGGTGTGGGGAGCGATCTCCTACACTGGCCGTACACCACTGGTGATCGTCGAGGGGACACTGAATAGTGCACGGTACATCCAAACCGTCATCGAACCCATCGTTCTACCATTCCTAGACCGGCAAGGGAACTTGCTGTTCCAACAGGACAATGCACGTCCGCATGTATCCCGTGCCACCCAACGTGCTCTAGAAGGTGTAAGTCAACTACCCTGGCCAGCAAGATCTCCGGATCTGTCCCCCATTGAGCATGTTTGGGACTGGATGAAGCGTCGTCTCACGCGGTCTGCACGTCCAGCACGAACGCTGGTCCAGCTGAGGCGCCAGGTGGAAATGGCATGGCAAGCCGTTCCACAGGACTACATCCAGCATCTCTATGATCGTCTCCATGGGAGAATAGCAGCCTGCATTGCTGCGAAAGGTGGATATACACTGTACTAGTGCTGACATTGTGCATGCTCTGTTGCCTGTGTCTATGTGCCTGTGGTTCTGTCAGTGTGATCATGTGATGTATCTGACCCCAGGAATGTGTCAATAAAGTTTCCCCTTCCTGGGACAATGAATTCACAGTGTTCTTATTTCAATTTCCAGGAGTGTATTATGGTAGGTGCTATGAGATGGAGATTGCTGGGAAGAAAAATCTGTTTCATCACTATTCTGTGTGGTAAAATGTTCGCTGTGTCCGGTATCTGGGAGATGGTGACTCTAAAGCATCCAAACAAGTTTTGGAAACCGAACCATATGGGAACAGTGTAAATATATGCAAACTTGAATGTATAGGACATGTGCAGAAGAGAATGGGTGCCAGGCTGACAAGGTTGATATCAATAATGAAAGGAAAAAACTAGATGATGGAAAAGGAAGATTGACTGATCCCATGATAGACCTCATTTAGAATTGCTATGGCCTAGCCATAAGGCAAAATACAGGCAATCTTGAAGAAATGAGGAAAACTCTAAGGGCTTTGTCTTTCTGCACCATTTCCACAGATGAGCATCCAGAACACGATGTGTTCTCCAAAGGTGATAAGAGGAGGTGTAAATACAGTAGGGACTAATAACAGGAGAAATACAGTTCTCACCACAGTCTACCAGCCACCATCATGGAAGAAATAATCTTCAGAGATATGGCTGACAGAAGTCCTCTGATTCTTCATGGAAGAATGCAGAACTGCAACGAGAGCATGAATAGTGTGGTACGGCATCGCCTCCCAAAGTAGTGTTTGTTGGAATTAATACACTGCGTTGGGGAGTGTACGATGCTTTGGCAATCAACAAATGGTTCAAATGGCTCTGAGCACTGTGGGACTTAACTTCTGAGGTCATCGGTCTCCTAGAACTTAGAACTATTTAAACCTAACTAAAAAGTTTCTTGTAACACTAAAACAATGATTTTTGAATTCCTTGATTTAAAAAAGATTTAGAGATGATAATGTAGTGAAAAATGATGGAAAAAATTTACTGTAACGTAAATGACAAATCTATGTAAGTAATTACTTTGACTAAAACTGTTGATTCAGTACTGTTACAAGATGTCATTGCACACACAGTAAGAAAAGTAATTCGTGAGAAAATGTTCCCTGTAGGACACATAATTTAACGTTGTGGGGACAGGCGATTCCCTATCCAATTAACTTTCCAAATGTATTCCTTTTATTTGAGCACTATGAATTATACGGGGCGTTCAAAAAGAAACGGGCTGGAGGCATAATTACAGAAAGCAGTATCTGTACGTTTGAAGTATTGACCCTGGCTGTTGAGACACTTGTCCCACTAAGACACAAGGTGGTGAATGGCTGTCTCATAAAATTCCCAGGGCTACGTTGTTAACCAGTTCCGCCCATACAGCTGGACGTCGTCATCCGAGGTGAATCGTTTGATCCTCAGAGCTTTTTTAAGAGGACCAAAATAGCGTAAGCACAGGGAGAGAGGTCTGGACGGTATGGACGGTAGCTGAGAACCTCCCATTCGAATTTCTGCAGGAGTGCAGCGACTTTGTTGCCCGTATGAGGCTTTGCATTGTCATGGAGCAGAATGACCCCAAGGGTGAGATTGCATGGTCGTTTTGATTTGATCGCTTGGCAAAGGGTGGTCAAGGTTTGCGAGTAACACTCAGCATTCACTATTGTCCCGTGTTGCAGGAAGTGAATCAGGAGGGGGCCATCTTGATCAAAGAAGAACGTGAGCATAACTTTCCCTGCACTTGTGATGATGGCTTTGGATTTTGTTAATGGTGGTGACCCTGAATGTTTCCACTGGAGACTTGTCGTTCTGATTCTGGTTCGAAGTGATGACACCATGACTCATCTCCAGCCACCACCCATGCCAGGAACGCATTCTCTTCCCGAGCACAGTGCTGGCGATGAGCAATAAAGTGGGCCATTCGACATGCTTATGGTGTGGTTGAAGACTGTGGGGCACCCATTGGGCACACACTTTGAGCATGTGCAGTCGTTGCTTCATGATGAAGTGAACACTTCCAGCGCTCAGTCCGACCATGGCGGCTATGGCTTTCACTGTCACTCGGCGGTCCTGGATAATGAGTGCATCCACGAGCTAGACGATGACATCAGTAATGCAATATGGTGCTCCAGACTGTGCATCATCGGCTAATGACACCAGTCCTTCCCTGAATCACTTGTGCCACGCCCTGACTCTTACAAGAGACATGCAGTGTTCGCCGTACACTTGTGACATTCGTCGATGAATGTCCGTTCCTTCTACTCCTTCTGCTGTCAGAAAATGAACTACACCTGTTTGCTATTCTTTTGACGCCTCCATGTCACTGTTTACAATGCGACTAGCAGCATTGGACGATTGATGCATACTGCTGCTAGCTCTGTATAGTCACGTGACGTGCGTGTGTGCCCTCTAGCGACGGGCTGTGAACTTCCACGCTCTGGTCGGAATCACACCTCGTTACACACGCCACGATATTACCCTCCTGTCACCGGTTTGCGCATTCCAGATTCCGGCTCGTTTCTTTTTGAACAACCCTTATTTATCTTGTGAGGAACTAACCGCTAATATCGATAAGGATATCCTTACATCCGTGTCTGCAGTGAATGTCTACTGTTGAACATTTACTCAACCAGTATACAGACAAGAATCAAAAACTGGAAGGATCTACTGTAGCACCGCTTCGCTAGCATACTTCGATCTGCTGACAATACTAAGCCGCCATCCGGAGCACACTGTATGTCATAACAGCAGTAGCTCTGCGCTTTGGGTGGGATTTCCCATGTAATAACAAGTGCATTCATTCTTATATGGAGTTACATAATGTGTTCGCTGCAAATGTCTCCATGTATGTAATCACCTAGAAGCAATTTTTTGTTACCCTTATATTTTTCGCTCTTCTTTGTTGCTTATATGTGTCAAAGCATATAAATGTGTCAAAGTACAAAAATAATGTCAAAAATTTTCTGACCTATAGGATTCGTTATATACACTATATACGCTGCTGTAGAAGGAAACCAGCGAAATAATGATCCTGTTGGAGCAGAAAACGGCGAATATGTTCCTCTTGACATGACTGACAGGAAAGTAGGGAGTGAGCTGCCTTAACCCTCGTTCCGCCTTCCGCACTAAAAAATTTTGACACGCAAGCATATACGCACGTTTTTATTTTGAAATAGTATAGCAGAGAGACAGTGACAGTGGAAGAGATAGCATTTGGTGCCAGTGGAAGAGAAAGAGAGAGGAGACAATAGTGGTGGGAGAGAAGAAGTGTCAGTGAAAGAGAAAGTGAGATGGTTAAAGGCAATAGCAGTGGCTGCCAAACTGAGAGGAGATACTGCTGGTCAGTAACAAATAGTGACAGTAAAAAAGATAAGGAGATGCATGGAGACAGAAGTAGAGGGAGGAAAAGAGACGAGAGACAGGGGAAATGAAAGAGAGATGAGTGGACGTCATACATAGGATCTGGGGGGGTCTGGGCCCTTCCAGGCTGAAGAACTTTAACACGTAAGTCTATGTAACATGTTGGTGCAGGGGAAAAAATACGTTGTATCCCCCCACGAATTTTTGAGCTGCCGAGACATAGAGGAGACAGTGGCAGTACCAAGAAACGCAAAAGGAGACAGTTTAAGTGAGAGAATAGACAGAGGCAGTGAGATTCCGCAGTGAGGAAAAAGGAGACTACTAAGGCTAGAAACATATAGACAGAGGCAGGAAGAGGGAGATACTGAGTCTGAAGTTTCACTACAATGAGATACTGGATAAACTCATTTAGAATGTTCTTTATTAAAAGAGCGTGATTTCCCTAAATCACTCCAGGCAAATGCCGGGATGGTTCCTCTGAAAGGGCACGGCCGACTTCCTTCCCAATCCTTCCCTAATCCGATGAGACCGATGACCACGCTGTCTGGTCTCCTTCCCCAAACAACCAACCAACCTATTAAAAGAGCGCGAATGTGTTGACATGCTAAGACTTTTGGTAAGGAAGGCATAATGAGGACTGGGGTAGCTGTTTCCCTACTTGGCTATTAGGGCCTTCTCAAGAAGAACAACTTCAAGTATTTGTTTTCCGATAGGAGCATTTGTCCGCTGGTTTATACTACGGTCTTATAGGTTCCACGAGATACTGTCGTCGGAATTCGAGTGAATTAACAGTTGCTCATGGCGCAATTGGTTGAATCACGATGCGTAGTAGTATACAGATGGTTTATCATTGGGCTACTGTTAACAATAATAACTTCGCTTGCATGTTGAATGCAGTGTTCTCCTGTATTGCAGAACACGTGAATATTCGAGGAAATTATACAGACAGTGACATGTCACTGCATTGTATTTAGAAAGCGGATGCCCCAAATAAATAGCGCGAAATGTTCCGACGCATAGCAGAAAGTTTATACGCAGGTGTATCAGAATAATTGTTTCGAATTTTCAACTGTCCTAGAGGACAATGTTGCAAACAACATTTATCAATAATACAGTGTCTGCAAATGTTCGTTTTCTATACAAAAGCCAGTAGCCATCATTCCTCGTTTAGATGTATAAAAATAAAAAAAATAAGAGGTGGAGCCCCTCCACGCCCACACCGGCATGATGGCCAACACAAAAGGTCTACTGCCATCTCTGCATAGGGGTTAGTATTCACTAAAGTGAGGTGTCGCAGGATGTGGGTACTGCGATGTTTGCGTACGTCTGGTTAGGATTAACCATTAATACGCGCTCATCTGGAGATAGATTGGTCGAAATCTGACGAAGGGTAGCGGTTTGAAGGGCAGAGGAAAAAAAGTGCCAAGGCAAGAGCCAAGGGAAAAAAACCTCTGCGAAAGTTAGGTCGGGCGGTAAGAGCAGTAGCGGTTGTCTTGCTGCCTGCGATAGGTTGTGCAAGGATAGGCTTTGTTAGTAGTGGGTATCATGCATGTCGATACCTTGACGTTGTGCGTTTGTGCTGCTCGGCGGCTGGCGCTGGGTGCTGGTACAGAGTCCTCGTTCAGCGTCCTGCAACCTGCAACAGTTATGTTTGTTATCGGTCTTGTGTCCGATAGGTCATATACCGGAGGCACAGTGTGAGGGAGTGTTTGCAGATTGTTCGTGCGTCTGTGGGCGAGCTCGTCGGTATCCCTGCTGGCCGGCCGGAGTGGCCGAGCGGTTAAAGGCGCTACAGTCTGGAACCGCACTACCGCTACGGTCGCAGGTTCGAATCCTGCCTCGGGCGTGGATGTGTGTGATGTCCTTAGGTTAGTTAGGTTTAAGTAGTTCTAAGTTCTAGGGGACTTTGACCACAGCAGTTGAGTCCCATAGTGCTCAGAGCCATTTTTGTATCCCTGCTGTGGCCTGTTGGTCGGCTCTAATAGCAGCTGGTAGTTACCAGTCAGTGTTGCTGATATGCAGGGGCTTACCGGCGTTTGTCGCTGTTTGCGTATGTTAGTTTACCATAGGTGGTTATGCCCTAGTTAGCAGTGTCTTTGGCCGCTTGTGTTTCCACCTGTGGTTGTGATCTGCATCTACATCTACATATATACTCCGCTAGCCACCAAGCTGGTGTGTGGCGGAGGGCACAATTCGCGCCAAAGCCATATACAAATTTAAATTATATTTACAAATATATTTTCAATTTCATTATATTTAATTATGATAATTTCATAGAAAGAAAATAGTTAGTGATACACCTATGTGATGTGCCATTGCCAACATCATGCTCCAAATTTCACCCTCGTTTTGCAATGTAGTCCTTCCAGAAACTTTATTGAAATATACAGTTTCCTTCGTCCTAGTGCAAGTTCAAAACGTCACAATATTAGACTCAGCTTTATTAAGAAACAAGTTTAAATTCGCGTCCTTTGTTATTTCGGGTAACTAGTAGTAGCTATTATGATACACCTTGTGTAGTGTTCTATTGCAATAAAAGTTACATGGAATGTAGGAATACAAAAAATCGTCGTAAACTATGTCTCCAGTTCTCACCGCGGCTCTGAAAGAACCAACATGGCAATTAGCTGAATCTTGAGTCAGTATGCGAAGGTTAAATGCATCAAGAAAGAATGCTAGTACCATGACCCCTTCATGGAGTAGGAGACTGAAAGGATGATGATAAACTGGTTTGAAATGTAGTGACGAAAACAGTTATCTGGAGCCCAAGACCACCACAGGTAGGGAACTGGATGACAGCTCGAACATGACTTACATGGCAAGGAAGAAAACTGATATGACTCACGAACTTAAAAATTCAGCTTCAGAAACTATTCAGTAACGCATTATTGTAAAATGTATATTTGCCCCATTTAATTTTATTTTTTAAATTAGTTTAATTTACTTTCACTTCACTTTAAAACAAAGAGCTAAATATTATACTGATTTTTCTATTGGTGAAATGTCACTTCACCTTAAAACACAAGGCTAAGTATTATACTGATATGTACATTGATTAAATATCTGGTGCTAGTAACGCTGCAGTATTGTGTTGTACCTCCACTCGCTCCTTGGCATGCCTGCATATTTCAGTAAACAGGCGTCCCTGCATTCAAGAGTAAACCTCAATGAGTCATGCAAATGGTAGCATATTATAAGCTATTTGCATATAACGATGTCATTTGCGTTTTGTAAGCCTTGCCTTCAGGGATTTTGTAAGTAACAGCATAAAAGTCCAGCTGCCTTGCCAAAGTATATTCAACTGCCAAGAGTCCCAAATGTGTTTGACACTGTTAACAGATAGTTGATCTGAGACAGCTTTAAACCAGTGCCAGAGTGCAGAATGATATTTCTGCTTTAGCTACAGTCAATGGAAAAAGCGCAAATAATGCGCATTGCTACAAGTATATTCGGAAACAAGCTTAAAATTTTAAGCTTATGCACCTTATTCCAGTGTTCTAGTGGTTTTACAGTAATGTATTGAAAATTTGAAGTTTTAAATGCACTTAATTTCTTTTTTAAGTCTGTTGTGACGTAATTATGGTATTCATTGATAAATAACTTGCTCGCCTCAGCGACCTGGTCATTAGTCATCTTTGAGTTTTCCATAAGACCCAAATATTTCATCTAAAATCTTCACTGTCTCGTTCTGGGTTTTCAAGTTAGACACTAGATTGTCAATAATGACATAAAATACAAAAAAAATGGCTCTGAGGACTATGGGACTCAACTTCTGAGGTCATCAGTCCCCTAGAACTTAGAACTACTTAAACTTAACTAACCCAAGGACATCACACACATCCATGCCCGAGGCAGGATTCGAACCTGCGACCGCAGCGGTCGCGCGGTTCCAGACTGTAGCGCCTAGAAACGCGCAACCACCCTGGCCGGCTGAAATACATTTATCTTGAATACATCTTCTCCTTTCATGTTTGTCACTTCATTCCTGGTTTCATCATCAAATAATTTCTTCTTCTTAGCGCACATCTCCGGAAATTCAGGATCAATATTAACTGCAATGGCAACAACTTTAGATCAGGGAGGATGCCATCCTAATTTTTGCGAAGATATTTTAAATCATTTAATAAGCTCTCAAAGTGTCTTCCCTCATCTATCGCAGTATTTCGGGCCTGTACTAATTAGCTTCTGTTGTCTGTTTGTACCAAGCACTTTAGCTAAACTGATGCCATTATTAAGCACTTGAGTGGGCTCACATAACCCAAATCACCCCATAACACAGAACGTGTTTCAGCTGACAAATTTACCTAAATTTACCTTAATGACAGTCTTATCCAACAGATCAGAATTGGTATTACAGTGTCAATCCGAACACTCCAACGTTTATCAGACATGGGCGTAAGTCACTCCAACAAAAGTATCTGCTTCATGATAATTCTCAGCTGCATGTACTCCACATAAGGCTACCACAAGCACACAATAATTCTATAATACCTCTCATTTCCCTTCTATTCCGAAATGGGCCCCCCAACATGATGGGCACAACTAGAAATAAAGTCATTATGAGTATCACTTGACAGATAATGCACTTGTTAAAGCATTCCAGATTCTTGTCGATCTGCGACCTTGATAACGTGTTTTGTAAGAACTGGATCCTGATGATTCAAGAGCTCTAATGTTCCGAGTAAATTTCCATTACTTGAATCTCTAGTTTTCTGAGTTGAACATCTGAAGGCTAAGCCTCTTTGACTAAGAAATAATGTTACAAGTACCGTAAAATGAGAGTTCGGATATAAGTCGGCTATTCTGTGGATGAACAAAAAAAGAACATTATTTCTTTACTTTCAAGCACCGGCATTGCAGCTCCTTCATGTCATTCCATATCTTCACATTTACAGTCCTTCAGAGACAGCTAAATCCAAACAGAAATATGCAATTTTGTGTTTACTCTTTAATGCAAAGTATTTTCTCTCTACAAGTTTTTTTTACGTAAAATTGCCTTGTGAAAGAATCCGAAATGTCTTATCTTTGAATGTTGTTGGCAAACCTACCAAATTATAACAATATTTCGCAGCTGTTGTCATGTACATTTTTTGGGGAAATGTTTTGGTAGGATTTCCAACAACATTTAAAGAAAGCGCATTTTCGACTCAGTCACAAGGTTGTTTTAGTAAACGATGTCTAAGGAAATCGTTGTGCATTCAAGATTAAACATGAAACACAAATTTTGCAATTAGCCTGTATGATTCATAAAACTGAAGAACTGAGTGGAAAGGAAGACCCAGATTGGTTATGCTGGTGCTGACCTAATGTTATTTCATTTATTATATGATGGAAAGTTTATGTTACAGTAGCAGCCTGGTATTTGTCAACTGAGCACACTCAGGAGGTTGGAACTCTTGGAGACTTGGGCCTCCCAAGAGGCTTGGGCCCCGAAGATTTGGACCCCATTGTCCCCCCCCCCCACCCCCCCGCCTATTAGGGCCCGTGTATGTGTACAGTGTCTTCTATCGTTTTGGGTAGCTGGAGTCACACCTACAGGTGATACATTTTTTTCATTTTGGTTAACCTACACACTGTTTTTAGTATCTCAGAATTGCTGTAATCGTATCCCTTCATTTTTGATGTCTTTGTGCAACATAACTGTCCTCGATAAATGGCCAGAATTATTCTGCAGTTGTCTGAGGAGCACTCACGTTGATACCTAGGCCACCAAATTCTTCTGAGCTGAATCCGATGGGATGCTATTGGAAGTTGGAAGTCAACTCTGCCCCTCCAAATTTTTCCATCTCTTTTTCTGAGAACGTACACTGCAAAAGGATTAACTAGCAATAATGTTACTGCTCTCCTTGTCAAGTGCCCTAGAACGTGTTTTAGAGTATACACGTAGATGTACTATCAAACCATCAAGTAACCAATCTTTATTTCGTTTACACCAAACATGCATAGGCAGGAAGATGAAGAGCAGTCTTCAGAAACTTTGTGTCTCACTAAAAAGTTGTTTACGTGTCCTGGCACTGGTTTGGCGTAGCGTGTTTCTAAAAATACCGTCGCTTTCTCACATTCCAGGCGAAATTAGAGCAGTTTGTCACAGCCGCCATGGCGCCAGCTGGGCAGTGCACATTGCCCCAAGCAGCTTCTATAACCAGTGGCGGTTCGTGAGTATACATTCCGGGTGTTCACAAATTTTTAGATTCTGGTAAAACTGAGAGTGTGAAATTAACAGCATATTCTGTATAACAGTTATGCTTATCAAAAAGTTTATATAACTACAGCCACTGCCAATAATAATAAGAACAATAATAACAGCAATAATATTAATAATATTCAGAACTTATCTGACGAAAGAAAGAATTGTTTTTGTGGAATTTAGTTGTTTCTTAGATAAGTAAGTACTGACGGAGTTACCCAAGCTCGACTCACGATCCGTCCTCGCAGCTTTAGTTTTCTGTTAGCATTTAAAATAGATGTAACACAGTTCACGTTTACACTGCACCCGAAAGCCGATTCCCGCGCAGTAAACAACCAACTCTAAACACAAAGGGCCGTTTGTGGAAATGATTAAATTCGAATAGAACACAATTGAGGCGCTGAGATCCATAAGGGCCTAATGCACACCACTGTCGATCCCACATTTCAGGGAATATCAGAGAAACCAGATACCTTTCGTGATTTTTCATATGTACAACGTGGGCCTACAGCACAGATAAACCTCACTCGCCCCTAAGATCAACAGATTTCATAAGCATGAATAAATGCTACAATCTCACAATAGAGAGTGGTGTGCTTTAAGCCCCTATGATTCTCACAAGGAAAACTCCCCATCGCACGCCCCTGGGATGTAATGGTAAGATGGCCCATTGGGTACCCCGTCAAAAACTGAAGACAAAGCAACCATAAAAACAGTAAGAAAGTGTACTGAACTGTGAAAAAGAAGCAAAATAGAAACATTAACGTTTCAAACCAAACATCCACGACCTAGAGCCTTTGAAGTTGACCAGTTAATACGAGAGGCTCTGGGTTTGAACCCCCTGTGCATGATCGGAATACATTTTTCCATCACAAGGAGTATTGTATACATCAAGATGTAGACAGAGGCGCTATGCGCTGAAGTTGTCCAACTACATGCCTTCGGACTCTCACTGATGGACATGTAGGTGCAGTGACAGTGCGCCATGCAGGATTCAGTCTCTGAAGTTTGTGGGTGTTTGAGCTCCCTTTCTAGGGCTATCAACAATTGGTCATTGCCACTTTCCAACCCTATGGTAACGTCTTGAGTCACCTTGTGAAGAAGTAGAAAACATTTACCACCTACACAGTGTTAAATAGCGTCTGACAGATCAAAACTGAGCCGAACAAACACCTGATTATTGGCAGTGTGCCAGCCATCGTCATATACAATGGCCATCCATGAACGTACTAAGGATGTGGCTAGGAAGGATATGTCCAGTCCGAATGTTTATGCCAATGTTTGATACAGACACTTCTGGGTGAAGCGACCCCAGCATCGATGTTCATGTCCCTACCCATCACCTGCGAAACGTCCACCTGCTAAGCTGGGTGGTAATGTGCTAGCCTCCCATGCAAGTGGGTCTGGGTTCGATTCCCAGCCAGGTTTGAGATATTCTCCACTTGTGGACTGGGTGTTGTGTTGTCCTCATTTGGCGCCGATTGAAACAAGACTTGCACTCGGCGGCCGATTTTCTTTGGATGGGGCCTCCCAGCCAACAATGTCATATGCTCGTTTCATTTTTACCCGCGCAGTGGTAGCACATAACCCTTCCATGCCACTTCAGGCTACGCGTGAATCCTCATCAATGCCACCTACCACACCACAACACGCCGACAATACCAGCATGGCATCACCCTCAGTGCTCCCACTGAGACCATCCAATCTCAGGACGACCCTGCTAGAACCATGGACGCTGAAAAAGACGTCGTGCCAACTTATCCATTTATCCCGACAGGATGTTGGGTGGCCACACTTTGATTTGGAACAACACATTGGGAAACAATGGTCGCCCAGGAAGGGCAAGAAACGCTAACAAACAGCCTCTGATGACGCCCCCCTTCAGATGGCCTCAAGAGATGACGACCAGATGTCTGTCACATGATGCGACCACTTCTGACACCCCTCCTGTAATGGATCCTCTCTCAATCCAGAACACGTACTCGATGTTGCCAGTACATGAGGATAACAGACACCCCACATCTTTTGTCATAGCACCTGCTTTCCCCACACTGATAATAAATTACTGTCACATGTCTTCGACTTCAGCATCCTGGGCTGATGATGCTGAAGAAGAAGCAGGTCAGACCACCAGCGTCTCAGAGCAAGAGCATCCCACAGAGGGGCCTGAGCCGTTGCACTGTCAGTACTCCTGATGTCAGCAGCAGACCCGGCAGGTCTACACTCACAGGATGCTTCCATCACGCATTCTGCATCGACTGCAACGAACAATACACAGCAAAATCGTATCGCCACAATGAATCTTGTCATCATCCAACCCCTCACAGTTGGCCATGCTACAAGACACCATCTACTCAGAGGATGTTGATTTTGGACTCGTGCTGTATAATCCTATGTTGACTTCTACAGGAGGTATTCATCACTGACTTCCAAGTTCCCACTGGGTGCACCACCCATGTTTCTCACACCTCCAACATTGGTAGCTGTGTCGTTGCCCTCTTACATGATGGGCTCCATGCATAGGATGTCACATACTTCCCCACTGCATGGGCTACTGCTCTCACCGTATCTGGCATGCATATAATTGACATCTACACAACGTCTTTCTCTAGCCTTCATCATAACCAACATACATTCTTCGCTGAGGAGGCCACACCACTCTTCACAGGCCCACGAGGTGATTTAGTGTTTAGTGCGGACTTCAACTCAACACAAGGGCCCACTGACCAACTCTCATGGCATTCATCTTGTGCGATTCTCTCCGTGGTCATCAATCGCTTGCAACTCATTGACACCTGGACAAGGCTCCATGGAACCCAACCAGGTTATACACACCACTCATCATGCCACACAGACCACATCTATCTCACCTGCCCAGTTGCTGATAGAACCCACCATGCAGACGTCTGGCCCATGGCCTTTTTAGACCCTAAAGCATACACTCTTGCATGACACCGTGTGTGGCAGAGTCGTGGTCTGTGGAGATTCGATGTCGCCCACCTGACCTCCCCAGACTGTCACCATATGGTCGAGGATTCATGGGCACTATGCTGGCATCATTGTGATGCGTATGACTCCACTTTATCTTGGTGGCTCTCATATGCAAAACCGACCCTTCGTTAAACATTGATGAGCTATGGTAAGGAATCCAAGACATGGAATGCTAATTCCTTGACTTTTATCATTCCATTCTTCGTGACAATGCCTTTTTCGTCAGCCAGGCAGATGGTGGTACACCAAACAAAGGCACAGATCTCGTTGATCATTTGCCATCTCCTGGAAGGCACTGTAACCTGATCTCTGCCCTCTAATCATTGACCTCAAGAACATCCGCCAATGTGCCACCTCCTCCAGGGAAGACAACGATGATGCAGTGCTCTGATCCACATCCTCACTGATGTGGAATACCACAGGGGTCAAACCCAACAAACCGTCAGCCATGCTCTCCATAATCATTTCACCATACTGTGTGCAGCCATAACACATTACGTGGAACTGTTCACAGAGGTCACGTGACTTACTATGAGTGCTCTCCCAGTGGAGGTAATACATGAATTCCAGGAAGACGGGCCCACAGGTGAAGTACTCAACCCTATCAAGGCAGGATCTAATAACAGATCCCATGGGCCCAATGGTATCTCCATTGAATTTTACGAAAATTTTAACTCTTTGATGGCTTCCACATGGAAGAACATTCCACAAGAGCTGATGTCCACGATTACAGTGGTCCGTAACACATTCCTCAATAGCATTATCATACCAATTCACAAATTGCGTGGGTGATAAAGCATTCATTATTATTGATCAATCACATTGCTCAACAGTGATGTGAAAATATTTTCATGGTTGCTGTCATTGCGATTCAAGAAGGTCGCACATTCCGTCACCTCCTGCGACCAGACTTACCTAGGAGGTGACAACAATATCCATATGGCTATGTGCCATAACTGACACACAATAGCGTTTGCTCATCACCAACGTATACCCTGGTACCTTGGCATCGCTGGACTTTATCCAGGCCTTTGACCATGTAGACCACTCCTATTTGCGAACTGTTCTTTAACATATGGATTTCCCCAGCGATTTTGTCATGGTAGTTTTGCACCTTCTGACCGGCGCCATCTCCAGAATCATGTACAACGGCCGCCTCACGACGCCCCTGGTCATAGCACGATCTGTCCGGCAATGCCGCCCCCTTTCCACGATTTTATATGCTTTCGCTTTCGAACCTCTGCTCCAGGGACTGCGCCAATGTTTGGAAGGTATGAAGTTGCATGGGCATTGTCTCTGTCGCATGGCATATGCAGACGACCTTGTCCTTTATCTGCGCAGTGAGGATGAAGTTCGAGTAGCCCTGATATGGGTGGCAACTTAAGCGAAGCATCGGGCAGCTCCCTCAGTGTGCCGAAATCCAAGGTCTTGCTCACTGGTTAGAGCCTACCAGAGAGAAGCGGAGCCACCCTTAGCATTGCAGCCATCGTTCGATTTCTTGGCACTGAATTCACTGCCGATCTCCGTCGCTCAGCGGCAATTAATGGTAGGCGTTTGCTACAGACCATCAGAGCTAGCCTTCAGATCACCGGCTACAAGACTTGACATTATCCAGTGCGCCAAGTGTGTGAACAACTAACATGCCCCCCATGTATCACCACGGTACTACCAGTCCCAACTCCCCTGACCTAAGATCTGTTGACTGTGTTGGGCTCCTTCATCAGCAGGGGATGTTGTCCAAAGTGCAGTATGATTCCCTTGCACTACCACGTGATCGTGGTGAGGTTGGACTAATAAATGTGCTGACTAGAGTCACAGTGCTTTACATCAGCTCCCAACTCAAACTCTGACATTGTTACCTGCAGAGCTTCACTGGGTTCCTATTCCAAGACTTTGCACCAGTCTCACTGTCCACCCCAGTTTTAGTATCGACCATCCCTCACCCTTTTATCATATCCGGTGATTTTTCCTGGACTTCAGTTATGTCTACCAGTCTTAAACACTTACACATTTGTTTCAGACGAAACAGTTTACAAAGTGTCACAACAGAGTTTCTCGAATCCAACGTCCACTCAGTGTGGTACATCACAGTGAATGACAAACAAGTAAACCAGTATTGACTCCTTTCATCCATCTAGCCGACTCACCCCTCTGAAACCACTGTAGAGTGGACAACACAGACGACCACCGGTTCCACTGTGGTACAGCATCCGATGCCTGGACACTTGCGCAGCATATTTTGGGGTTTCTTATATGAAAAACGCCCTCTCAGATAGACATCCAAACATTTTTATTCCTGAAGGGGATTTTTTACCCCACCACCGAAGCTCACTCTTTGAAATGGACCTGTGGCCACACAATCCCATATCTTTTTAATTCTGGCTATAAGTCAGAGCTGGGATATTGGAATTATCTCAACAAATGATACTGCTACTAATACGCAACCCACACTGTCAGCGATACCTCTCCAATTTCTTATGGAGCACTTTTAATGATCCTCCGCGCAGCTGTAACGTTTAAGCTATGAGAAGCTGAAAACTGATCTGAACCTACATGAACTGAATAGAACCGATAATGGAATCTATGCCCACTCGACGAGAAGATATGTTTGGACATGCTGGTCGATGCAGGTCCCGCTACTCATGGCTCTCATACATACAACAAAACTAAAAGAAATAAATAAAAATAAAACAAATAAAAATTAAAATAAAACGAAAAGACTAATTGAGTTTAAATTTCGTAACTCCCCTACAGTTTTCCTCCCTTTATTCTTTCTCCCCCCGCATAGCTCTACGTTAGCTGTGCTTTGAGTAGAACTAGAACACGCGAATGCTTTAAGTGGTGGTTTGTTTTTTTATTTAGGGCCAAAGAGGCGGTGGCAATTTTCCTTTCTTCTTTGAATCCCTTTTATACTCCCCAGGGGAAAATTTTAATATAAAAAAGTAGCACAGAGGAAATAAAAAAAAAGGTCATGGTGTTGTACCGTTAAGTGACGAGCTGTGTTAAAAACTCACTCATGCCATTGTTTTATTTAATTTCTTTCACCGTATTATGAAGTGTTCAGCATGTCATTGAAATGTTTGTTCACTTTTTCTAGTCTTGCGAGTTGGCATACTATATATTAGTTATACAATATGAGTCATGTTGTAAGAATATGTTATCATCACAAGTAACGTGATGAATGGTGAGAACAGGCGTGATACCACGTAGACGTCACACAGAAATGAAAAAAACAAATAAAATGGTGTTAACTATGTTACAACAAAGGAATTCAAGAGTCAAAACTTCCAATAACGCTTAAAACATATGTTTTGACGGAGCACAGAGAAACTTGGTGATTGTGAAACTGTTGCGTCCATTTGTTGCAGCTTATATGACAAACTATTGTGTCTTCATCATTTCCTTGGCGGCGATCGCAATCACATTCATACAAACGCCTAAATCGGGCAATGAGGCATATCTCACTCACCAGGCGTGCAAATTAGGTGCGTTGGTAAGAGATTCTTATCATATGACACACATACTGTCACTAATGCCTTGTAACACACACCAGACGTATTTTCCAGTTCAGGATTCAGTTGACTTGTCACCTTGGCATCAAACGTTTGCGGTTCCCTTTTGAAAGTAATTTCCTTTCGGCTGGTAATAGAGTAGCTGTGCAGAATCAGCTGTCATTATAGGTCCATTCCTTACACCTCGCTGTTGCAAACGGACGTTACACCTCGACACAGACACAAATCACCAATCTGAATACAGCGGAAATGAAATGGCCAGAGAGAGGTTTGAATGCAGATCATCTGCTTGGCGGTCCTACATCCTGGCCACTCAACCACGACGCCAGTGCTGTATGTGGTTCCTCTAGATTGCACTTTTTGTCCTTGGTCTGTTCACTGTTTCTATTTTGTTTTTTTCCCACACTTAAGGACACATTCTTCCTGTTTTCACGTTTGATCTTGCTTTTCTCGGGCTGTCCACTGGTCCTTCTGAGCACAAAATCTCAGGGGGCTGCGATGGGGCGTTTCTCTTGCGAGCACCTCAAATCAATTACTGTATGAGAAAATTAAAAACTTAATATACTGTAACTCATTCAGAAACTTACAAAATTAGTTAACTTTCAATACAACTTTAACATATACCGGCTTCTGAGTTAATTGTGCCACAATATATAGTGACTGGATTTAGCATATCTGAGGAGTGTGCTATCATATAACATGATTTATGCCGAGCCGATGGGGATAAAAGTCTGCTGCAGTGTGCTACAATCTGGCAGCACTGATTTAAACTTCTAATCGAGTCGCAAGGGATAGTTGTGCTTATCTTGAACAGTGCACATTGTTGATCAAATCCGTATGCGTCTGGCCCATAAGGCAATTACGTCACGCAAGTTGCGTATGTGCAAAAAGCTCCTTAAAACATTCATGACTGAAGGCGTCCTAGTGACCATGATATCAAGTTTCAGGTACTCTAAAGGACGATAAGCGCGGTAGATAAAAGTGCTATATACTCCACATTGCAGAATCTATGTTACGTTTAAAAGCATTCAAAGAGAAAAAAAAAACTGCAATATCCGCGAGGTATCGTATGTTCGGGTGTGTACGTGCTCTTGTGTCCATACGCAGCAGCAGCCACTGGCTGTAACCATCACAGAAAAGTCATTACATTTATTTTATGCTGGGGCATCGCAATTCTGCAGCACAGTGGACAGCATCCTGTCTGCCCATGCTGTTGTCCAGTTCTAAAATTACAGCACAGGAATGCTGGTAACTAGTGATTGTGAAGTGCTGTTAGTCAGCTGCAGTGCAGACCACAGTGCAGGTTCCCTCAGCCAGCTGGAGCAGCATGCCTCGTGTGAGCTATGTGTGACATGGCTGCTGGTGCAATTGGCATAGAGGTCTTGGCACATGGTCTGTCTTCAAACATGGCTTACTATTGTTTAAATAAATAAAATAACAACACAACTGATTATGTAAAGGAACAATCCTGTCTTATCTATTGTCTGCACACACACTCAGACTCACACACACACACACACACACACACATACACACACACACACACACACACACACACACACACACACACACACACACACACACACACACACACACAGAGGTAGCAGATGTCTACGCATAATGGCATCCACGCAGGCAGTGGCACTGGGATGTGACACTGCATTTTTAAATTTAGTATTAGTGGCATAGTTCCACCAGTTGGGGGTAAATTTGACATCTATGCAGACCCAGACTGTTCCAGTGAGCCAGCTTGCCATTTTAAACTTGAAACAACTGGGATATTTAAATTTTCCACCATTTCAAACTGAAGACAAGTGCCTCTCAAGTAATTTTGGACATTTTTTTTTAAGTTTTAAACTTAACAAGAGTGGGTTCGAGGGGACCCAATGTGGCTTTTGAATTTATTGCCAGTTTAAAATGTGATTTTTTAAATTCCTTCCCATTCTGAACTCAATTCAAGTGGTCTAGTCCATCCACCCTACTGGATTTTTTTTTTATTTTATTCCATTTTAATCTTAGAACACGTGAACTAACCCCACCGCCTTGGATTCTAAGCTTAGCACAACTTACCTAGTTAAACTGACAGATCAGAGGAGTGGGGAACAGATTTGGGGGAAATCTGGCAATGCTGTATGATGCCATCAGGGAAATTAAGTGATTGGCAATATAGTGACAATGCAGGTTGGGCTGAAACCAGCAGTTCCCCTCTAGTTGCAGCAACCTTGTAAACTGAGACAATATTTTACAAATGCGTTCAAAAATTTTTTCATTTATGGTTTTAGAAAGAAGGGTAAGTCTCTGAGAATTTTAGAAAATAATTTTGACATGTAAGTCAGTTTTAAATCTCTTTAGCTCCGTAAAAAACATGGGAGCATACAACCAATTGATTTAATGGTTGAACCATGACTGACTAGTGAATCATTTCTCCAGATTTTGCTAACAATGCTCCATATAACAGTCAGCAAAATGGGAAAGGGAAAACTGAGTCAGCAAAATGGGAAAGGGAAAACTGGTTCTTATTCTGATGTTGCAATAGCTGCTGAGCACGGAACTCAGCTATCTATCTCATTTTCCATTGACTTACTAACAATGGCAGCAGACCATACTTCACATAACAAGCCTTCCCCTTCTTATAAAACAGCAAATGTGCCCTGGTGTTAAACACTGCAAAAAAATAGCCTGCACATCATTATTGACAGCCATGTCCCATTTTATATTTTTGCACACTGTGACATAGGAATTAGCCATAACTTTATAATTAATAATTCTCATTTCATTTGTCTGTCACTGAATCCAAATAAATTCAGTATTAACTAGCTGCCAAAATATTCACCTTTTTCTAACACAAAGGTGTTACGGCAATTTTTCTCACAGACCTCGTACTCACACTATGCTCTCTTTCTGCGTTGACCTATAGGTAAAGGTAAATCACAAGCACATTCTTAATCAAGGATGTGCTGAAAAGCATTGCTTAAAGCTTTTTAAATGAAACAAGCTTTGTTAACATTACGAATAACATTTGAAAAAATGTCATAATTATCTATCATAAGGCATGCATATGTAATAACAAAAAAACAGATTTTATTTTTGGAAATGTTTATTAGTGCCATTTCACCATACTTCATAAATTTCCTGGTTGCCTATGTCCTGCACAGCATTTTCAGTTTTTATGTTTCATTTATTTAATTTCTGCAGAGTGACAGCATTTGGTTTCTATAGTCAAATCTAACATCCCATTTTGAAAATCCTACTGGCAAACTTTAAGGAGAAATTGTTGTGGAGGTACCTTGTATCATAAATATTGCTGAGATATCCAACTGCGCCAAACAAAAATATTTTTTTGGGAAATGGTAACATCCTATGAGTGACAGCACATTCACATGTGCTCTTATTTATTTCACTGATATCTCAGTTTTCTTCACAAAAGTGGCAATGACACCACAAACCACACCACTACCTACATAAGAAATAAACATTTCTTGGAGACTGTGGCTATCGACACATCTGGCCTGTCACTGAGTATGCCCAGTCGGCTGCTGTGGTTGACAGAATATTAACTCCCACAAGGAACAAATCATTTGCCCCTCCCTCCCCCAATACATTAGTTGTCTATCCTTGGGCTCTTGGTAAGATCTTCATAAAGAAATTGGACTGTAGTGACCACAAAAATTGGTCTTTTTGATTTTTATGTGAGTACTAAGGAGACATTCCTCTGTAACAGAAATGAATTTCTAAATCTTATTCTAGTGCTGAAGACTTAAAATAAGGAAGAAGGCATTTCTAGGCACAGTAATTCCTGGAATCTTTAAAAGCTTTTAATAAAATCAGAAAGAACTAGACCCATTGTAATGTTCTAGCTTCAATAAAAAAAAGTGCTATCTGCTAAACTGAATGGAAAGATAGGAAATACTATTTTTCACTTCATAATACAACTTTTAACTATAAAATTTGCAAATTACTTCACTGTCCATTTGAAGAATTTCACAGAAATACAAATAAATTATCTCATTTTATACTGGCACGTTAAACATAACTTAATGTTCAAACACTGAAGTTGTATATTATATGTAAAGAAACTTCACCATTAAATTGCCACATAGGATGTGCTGATGGAGTATTGTATTTCTTGTTAACATAGGTATGTGGTTAAATCTGTGACTTATTAGGCAGATACTTGATTAAAAAGTTTACACTTCAAACACATTTGCAGTAATTAGGACAATATTTCATACTGAAACTGGTGGCTGTTCCATAACCTAACATTTGCAGTTATATAACACATTGACCCATATCGGTGCAATGGTGTTAAAAGGAAAAATAGCTTTGTGTAGCAGACTGAAAGTGCAACTGATAAGTGAGACAGAGAAATCTTCATCATCAAGAGTAACAAACATATCTGTGGAAGCCTAAAGAGCTATCAACCATTTATCTGAGAATAAAGGTCTCAACTATGAGATCTTCTTAGTATAAATGCAGAAACCAAACCAAAATCCAAACTCTGTTGCAGAAGAAGAAACAATATCACTGCAAATTAATGTAATAGACAAACCCAGTGATGAAGAGCAGTAAGATATAGCTAGGCCTAATAAGGCGGAGTGCAATTGTAACATTTTCCTCAATAGAAATGAAGACAATAAATGAAACTAAAGAATCCTCTGCAGAACAAGAGCATATGTTACTGGCACTAAGTCCAAAAAACAAAACCAACCATCCGATGAGCAGCAGCAAGAAGCAGTTGTGCAAAGGAAAAAACAGAGAATGACAGCTTTATCATTATGGAAAAAGAAATTATGCTTGGAATCCCCGCATCAAAATATACAATACATGAGCAATAAAAAAGTTGGAAGTAAAAGTACTCATAAATGAAACATACCCAGTTATAATGTATATAAGTGAACGTGGAATAAATGAAAATGAAATATGCACGTCTACTATAAACGATTATATTATTGCAAACTATTTCTGCAGAAATCTGTATAATAGTGGATTAGTAGCAATATTTGTTAAAACAGCTGAGAATTACTTAGCAGTATGAATGATATATACAAAAATTTGGCCATGGATAAAGAAAAGGTTATGAAATTACAAAGAGAGAAAAATTTGTGGAGATGCTAATACAGTACAACATGAAAGCAACTGTAATGGAACCTACAAGAATAACTTTAGAAACTGAGTCAATTATTGATATTATCACTAATATAGACAGCAATGAATATACGACAAGGGTTCTATAAACAGGACTTTTTCATCATTTTGGAGAACTATGTGAAGTATATGGAAATCTACACTCACAAACAGAAGACAAAAACATAGAAAGAGATATTACGCTTTTCAGCCAACAAAACATCAACATTTTTAAAGCAATATTGAGAAATGAACACTGGACAAACATTCTTCAAGCTTAAGGAACAGATGAAAAATACAGTTCTCTTTAAGAAACCTTAAAACATTACTTCACTATAGCATTTCCAAAAACCAAGATGGAAAGAAAAATCCTCCAGAACAAGCAGTGGATCACAAAAGAAATAAAAGGGCTGAAGGCTACCTTAAAGCGATGAAACAGAGGGAAAGTACTGAAACCTACAAACATCATCAGAGGAAGTACAGAAGCTGATAACATAAGGGAAACCCA
Source organism: Schistocerca serialis cubense (assembly GCF_023864345.2). Classification (NCBI taxonomy): domain Eukaryota; kingdom Metazoa; phylum Arthropoda; class Insecta; order Orthoptera; family Acrididae; genus Schistocerca; species Schistocerca serialis. Next base: position 688,746,654 of record NC_064640.1, on the reverse strand, counting down.
AATCAATAAACGAAATTATTTCAAAATCAACAAATATACTGAAAACTGCCTGGGATATAATTAACTCTCAGGAGCCATGAAAAATACATGCAGAAAACAAATGAAAGTGAATAATTAAGTCATTACAGACCAAACAGAAACTGCCAACATTCAGCATAATAGTTGCATAGAAACAGTGGAAAATCTAAAGCATGCAAGCAATAACCAAGGAAGTCATCAGGCCACAGTGAAAGTTAAGCCAAGCCACTCAATGTTCCTGAAACTGTTATCTAAAGAAGAAGTGACGAAGATTGTAAAAAATGGTAAGGGAAATATCTGTGCTGGACATGATGAAGTATCAGACTACCTGATCAAGCAGGAGACAGTAGAAATAATTACTTCACTGTTGGATACTATCAACTGCTATTCCAAGAAGGAATAATTCCTGATCAACTTAAATTAATTAAAGTAGTGCCAGTATACAAAAAGGGAAAAGATGATGATCCTAACAATTACAGAGCAGTACCTTTAGTCTCAAGGTTTCTCAAAATATTAGAAATGCTTATGCTCAACTGACTAACTGCTTATCTGTAAAAGCATATTATTCTAACTTCAGCACAGCATGGATACCAGAAAGGGAAATCACCAAGAACAGTAATAATAATGGCGTGTGACGAGGGCCTCCCGTCGGGTAGACCGCTCACCTGGTGCAAGTCTAACTGAACCATAAACAGTGTTTATTGTACAGGCCTTAGACAACTGTCTTTGTTTTTCTTGACTTATCCAAAGCTTTCGACATAATTAATCATGTAGTTTCATGGACAAGCTGCAAATAGGATAACATCATATCACAGTAACAAAGTGGAAGCTATACTACTGTCAATTAAAATTACTAGACAAAGAAGAAATGCAGTTGATAAACGGGTATTCATTGGACATATAAATTATACTAGGACTGACATGTGATTACATTTTCACGCAATTTGGGTGCATAGATCCTGAGAAATCAGTACCCAGAACAACCACCTCTGGCCGTAATAACGGCCTTGATACGCCTGGGCATTGAGTCAAACAGAGCTTGGATGGCATGTGCAGATACAGCTGCCCATGCAGCTTCAACACGATACCACAGTTCATCAAGAGTAGTGACTGGCGTATTGTGATGAGCCAGTTGCTCGGCCACCATTAACAAGACGTTCTCAATTGGTGAGAGATCTGGAGAATGTGCTGGCCAGGGCAGCAGTCGAACATTTCTGTATCCAGAAAGGCCCGTACAGGACCTGCAACATGTGGTTGTGCATATTCCTGCTGAAATGTACGGTTTTGCATGGATCGAATGAAGGGTAGAGCCATGGGTCGTAACACATCTGAAATGTAACATCCTCTGTTCAAAGTGCCATCAATGCAAACAAGAGGTGACCGAGACATGTAACCAATGGCACCCCATACCATCACACCACGTGATGCGCCAGTATGGCGATAAGGAATACACGCTTCCAATGTGCGTTCACCGTGATGTCGCCAAACACAGATGCGACTATCATGATGCTGTAAACCGAACCTGGATTCATCCGAAAAAATGACGTTTTGCCATTCGTACACCCAGGTTCGTCGTTGAGTACACCATTGCAGGCGTTCCTGTCTGTGATGCAGCATCAAGGGTAACTGCAGCCATGGTCTCCGAGCTGATAGTCCATGCTGCTGCATACGTCGTTGAACTGTTCACGCAGATGGTTGTTGTCTTGCAAACATCCCCGTTTGTTGACTCAGGGATCGAGACGTGGCTGCACAATCCGTTACAGCCATGCGGATAAGATGCCAGTCATCTCGGCTGCTAGTGATACGAGGCCGTTCGGATCCAGCATTGTGTTCCGTATTACCCTCCTGAACTCACTGATTCCGTATTCTGTAACAGTCACTGGATCTCGACCGACGCGAGCAGCAATGTCGCGATACGATAAACCGCAACCGTGATAGGCCCTCAATCCGACCTTTATCAAAGTCGGAAACGTGATGGTACGCATTTCTCCTCCTTACAGGAGGCATCACAACAACGTTTCACCAGGCAACTCCGGTGAACTGCTGTTTGTGTATGAGAAATCGGTTGGAAACTTTCCTCATGTCAGCACGTTGTAGGTGTCCCCCACTCGTGTGAGTGCTCTGATAAGCTAATCATTTGCATATCACAGCATCTTCTTCCTGTCAGTTAAATTTCATGTCTGTAGCACGTCATCTTTGTGGTGTAGCAATTTTAATGGCCAGTAGTGTATATGTAACCATGAACAACTCAAATACCGGTACATCAGAAGTTAGCGGCATTAAGTATAATGTACGTCAAGAATCTGATATAGGACCTATCCTCTTCAATTTATTTGTAAATAATGCACAAATGTACGAAAATAAAAATAAGTTACTCTATGTAGATAATATGATTGTGCTGAATGTTTCCAACAACAGTGAAGCACTTGAGAAAGCACTTTCATGTCACGTCAACAACATAGCACATAGACAGTGAGTTAATTATTAATCTGAAAAAAAAAACTATGTGCATGGTTTTCAACATTAAACAAAAGGAAGAACACATAGACGTTTTTCTAAGTGAAAAGGAACAGGAAGGAGTAACCTCAGTTGAAGTTTTACACTCAAGATCAGACAGTGAGCTAAACTGGAAGTAGCAGAAAAAATAGGGTATCCAACAAGCTAAGCTCAGTGATATTTATAATGAAACGACTGACTCAATATACACAACAAGACCTCTTGTGCATTGTCTATCACGGACATTTTGAACCATTCGTGCAATATGATATCACAGTATGGCAAAACGCAACCATCACTTGACTGAAAAGACTATCCACACTACAGAAGAAAGCCATTCCAATTATACTGAAAAAGAAGCAAAAAGAATCTTATTGCAACTGTTTCAAAGACCTGGTTGTTCATCTTCATAACACAAGGAACAAGAAACAATTGCAGTCCATTTCACACAGACTTCAGATTTTAGAAAAAGGGCCTCAATATGCTTGTATAAAATTAATACAAGCACCTCCAAGGGACTTACAAAACCTCAAAACTGAGAAGATTTTACTGGCAACCCTAATAATGTTTTTGAAAGAAGAAGAATGACACAAAGCAAAAGTATATGACCAGACAGTGAGGAAAAGTTCATACTGTGAATAACACACGCCGTGTACGATATTGAGATACTATAATTACAAATTAGTGCAAGGAGCTTAACTAGAATAAAAACTATTCGTGTACAATGTAACATTCATAAAAACATATTTATAACTCTGATGTAAATCATTTAGCTTTATGCACATACTTTGCATGCAATTGTGTGTTATTACTGTCTAGCCTATTATATTATATAGTATAGATACAAGCAAAATGACATATCCTATATTATAAGTTCAAACCTGTACAAAAGTTAATTTATGGGACCAATAAAAATCACGATCACAACTACTTGCTATGGGGAAACAACAGGAAGTTGAATAGGCAATTAGGAGAGGGAAAGACGGTCCACTTAGAAAGATATAACTGAAAGACTGACCCTCTGAAATATAGGCAGAGAGAACTGAAGGGAATTGGATTCCCCCAGTAAATAATCCTATAGACATTGTCTGTAGACCTGTGTAATGGCTACAGTGCCATCTCAAATACTGGCAATGGTGAGCACACAGTTAAGATTTTCTATTGTTTAGATTATGGTGATGTCAGATTGATGAGAGTTTAATGCTATGAAACTTCCTTGAAGCAATTTCGTGACACACCTACCTCTTAGATTTTTCAACAAATGTTTTTCAAGCATATTTCTCTTAAGTGTAATTTTTTGGAAGTTCCAATGTAAAAATTATTATTCTATTAAAACATTTTACAAATTTCATTGTTATTATTAATATCCTATGCATATGTAGCACATTATAATTGATGATGATGGCAAGCTGTATTTAAAGGTATTGGGGTGAGGGAGGTGATGGGGGAACAGATAAGCTAACACATAATCTTTCATATGAGTTATCATACTTGACTTCTGTATGAATATACAGATATACATGTATTTCAGTTTTAAATTACGTAAGATAGACAAAGAATGATGATTAGACCATAAGGCCACTAAGATAGATTAAAGCATACTCAGTAGGTATTATGCAGTTTTGCTTAGAAATTTGTCTATACTACAATAATATCCATCTAGAAGGAACAGATTCAGCTTTTCTTTACACTTGGGTATGTTTCCAACCAGTGGAAGGGCATTAGAAATCTGTGTACCACTGTATAAAACCCTCATTAGCAGCACGCTCTTTGTTGTTAGATCATTATGAATATCAAGTTTTCTTCTGCTGTTACAATTATGGTACAAACTATTAGCTTTAGGTAAGTTGCTATTTTTTCAAACAAAGCACATTGGGGAAAAATATATAGATCAGTTGTTGTAAATATTTGAAGATCTCTAAATATATTTCTGCATGAGTGTCTGGAATGTACTCCAGACATAATTCTTAGGGGTCACTTCTGTGCATGGAATGTTTTTATTGCTATTGGTTGATTTGCCCAGAATATTACACCATAGGCCATAAGTTGATGTAAATAACCAAAGTATGCTGTTTTTATTATGGTCATCTCCCTCCGGTCTGCTATAATTCTCAAGGCAAATGTTTGCACAGATCTCGAATGTGATGGTAGTGCCACTTATGTTTGCTGTCTATATGCAGATCCAAGAATATGGTGGACTCAACATTTAGAATCTCGTGTTCACCCATTTTTTGATTCATTTCATTGGTAACATTTGTACTACAGGAAAAAAGAACATAATTTGTCTTCGTTTAGATTGATGGAAAGACCATTAGTTTTGAACCTTTTGTCATATCTACAAAAGCTTTATTCACTATCTCATTTGACCTATTCCCCAAGGGATTATTAACTGCTATGGTAGCATAATGAGATAACATGGTGAGTTTCCAAAGTTCTGTGCATAGTGCAACATCATTTATAAGTGTTAAAATAAGAAGTGGGCCCATACTGAGCCCTGAGGTACCCCAGTGGCAATGGAGCCCCAGTCTGAAGACATCTGGCCACCATGCAGTCCTCCCATCATTACTATCTGTTTTCTACCACACGAATAGGATTCAAGCCATTTACCTACTATTCCACTTATTCCTAGGGCATTAGCTTTATTCAGGAGAATATGGAGACTTCTCTGTCAAAAGCTGTTGACAGGTCACAAAATATTCCAACCCTCCGCATATTATTATATATGGATTCTAAAACATTATTCTTGGTTGATACCCCTTTTCAAAAGCCAAACTGGCTACTGCTGAGGGTGCTGTATGTACTAAGATGCTCAACCATTTGGTTGTGCATCAGTTTCTCTAGTACCTTAAAAAAACTGAGAGTAATGAAATGGGTCAATAAATTGTAGCATCAGTCTTTTCTCTCTTTTTATAAATTGGTCATATTTTAGCCCATCATATTTTAGCCTGTCAGGGAATATTCCTTCCTCCAGTGACATATTACAAATATGGCTGAGGACTGTACTTATTTCTCTACAATAATATTTCAATAGTTTGCTGGAAATCTTATCAGCTCCAGCAGAACTTTTACTTTTTAGAGACAGGATTATTTTTCCTATTTCTTTCACTGCTGCTTTCTGAACACACATCTCATGTATTTTGTTAGTTAAGATGTTACATAAGAATTCTGTAGTTTTCTTCACAGAACCCTGGTGCCCCATTTGATTTGTGACTGTTAAGAAATTATTGTTGAAAATATTGGACACTATTTCAGGATCATCCACTGTATTGCACCCATTTCTTACAATAGCAATTTCTTTAGCAGCTGATCTTTTCCCAGTCTCACCTTTCACATATTTCCATACGATTTTCATTTTCTCATCAGATTTATCAATTTCCTCTTTTAAGTAGACGCTTTTTGAATTATTTATCACTTCCCTTAATATCTTAGAGTACACTTTATAATGCCTCATCATTTCAGTATTGTTAGAAAATCTGGCTGACACCTACAATTCTCTTTTTGTTTTACATGAAACTTTAATGCCTTGGGTAATCCATATGCCACCATGGTTCTCGCCATGTGCAGGATGCCTCACAGATGCATGCATGACCCATGCTGTCTCGTCAGTGAGTCTAAAAGAGGGTGTATTATTGACATGAGAAAATGTGATGCATCCATCAGGGAAACTGCTGCTCCTGTGAGATGAAGTGTTTCAGCAGTGCAACAGGGTTTTGGAGAATGGTTAACAGAAGGCAGTACAACGTGATGAGATGGATCAGGTGGCACCACCCAGACCATCCCCCAAGGAAACTGACACCTCATTGAAATGGCAGTGGAAGAGATACGCATCCTCTTCATCTCTGGGGCAACAGCAGAAGGCTGTAACACATCGTATATTATTAGGGGTGAGAGCACGTTACAGTTTATTAAGGCTTGGGTTACGTGCGCATTGTCCACCTTTGACTAATACGCAGAAATATGCTAGATGCCAATGGTGTATGGAAAAACCTCACTGGGGCAGGAATGGTGTCATATAGTGTTTCTGGACCAATCCAGGTTCTGTTCATTCCACATTTTGATATGCGGCAGACAATGGGACCAGAATCACAGTGACTGCATTTGCTCAAGATATACAGCACCAAATCAAGGCCTTATGGTGTGAGGTGCTACTAGGTATAACCACAAATCACACGTAGTGCATGTTCTTAACACTGTGCCCAGTGCGACCTATATGAATGACATCCTGTAAACCATAGCCTTACCCTTTCTGCACAACACCCCAGACTCCATTTTTCAACAAGACAATGCATGAACACAGGCTGCTGCAAGAACATCTGCCCTCTTGATGTCACAGTGCGTCAGCCTTTTTTACCCTGTCCCACCAGACCATCAGACTTACCGCCTTTCAAAAATGTGTGGAACATTATTAAAAGCCGGGTACAGCACTGTGACCCAACGCTGACCACCACCGGTGAACTTTGGAACCAAATGAATGCAGCATGGTTAACTATGCCACGTCACCATGCGCATCTTATAGGCATCGATGCCATCATGCATGGAACAAGTTGTCAGGCCCCATGGCGGATCCGGTGCCTGTGCAACAGGACACATGCTGAATCAAGGTGACTGAAACGATAATCATTTCTGCAGAACATACTAGTGTACACGTCCCATGAATATGAATGTCCTATCTCTAGTTCTTCCAGGTGCTCTGTTTTTTCTGAACATGAGTGTAGATGTCTTCATATATAACAATAGTCTGGATAAGCTGTGAAAAATGGTAAGATTTTTACTGTTGATGTATCGATTGTGATAGCAAGCTGTGGAACTAGTAATGATGTATTTCTATCTTCAAGAAGTATTTAAAGGTTAACATCACAACTAGTACATTAGATGCCCAATGAAGTTAAAAGCAAAGTTTATTGATTTAGCTAATCTGTGACATCAACAGACACAAAACTACATTTGAAAGATGACTATATGCATCCTCTTTCATCATTACAGATAGAAAGAAGACAATTTCACACTCGGGAATAAAAATGTCCTTAAAAACAATTCCACATGATGACAAATACCTGTAAGAATTTGAAAAGCAATTCAAGGTGTTATATGATCTTCATATATTTGGAAATGTAAGCCATAATTTTAAAGAAATCACTTGCACTCAGATATTGCCATACATAAGATCACTTTATGCAAGCTCTCAAAAATATGGAAGTTCATTGAGCCACACATGCACAAAACTTCGAGAACAGATTAAGTTTTCTTTAAGAGACACAATGGAGGAGTGATACCAGTGGCCTGGGAAGGATCAGTTTTATACTTCTCAGTTGCATCCACTTCCTCCACACACTGTTACGGCAGTGTAGAAGTAATTGTTAAATTTTGCTCATTCATACTGGTCATTCAGACCTTTACTCACTGATTTCCTATATCCTTCTTGTTGTTAAACATCCTTTATTCAGTGATCAACTTCTGATATAGACTACTGCTGTTCATTAATCAGTTGAAGGACATGTTTCCAGACCTTACTTAGATGGTACCTTATGTCATGGCTAATCAGATTTTGATTGAATTTTTTCGTTATGAGAGTACTGGAGGACAATCAGTTTTAAATGTCAAAAACCATTCAAAAGCCATAACATAAAAATATATACTTTTTTTGCTCAAGGCAACCAGTTTCAACACTCTTAGCTGTAATCTTCAGGTCTTAAACATTTTTGCTAATAAAACATGTTCATTTTACTCTGGACCTCATGCACAAGATGTCAAGTGGTTAAAGCTCAGCATGTTATAAACGTTTGTCGTATCTTAAATATTTAATAACACACAGCATCTTGTCCAGAAGGCCATGCCCATATACATATTGCACACAGATGCTTGTTATGTGACACAAATATGGTATACAATAGCACATCTGTTTACGTATGATGGACACATACTAAACAGTGCAAATCCACTTGCATTCCTCCCATCCAGCGAAATTTGATTTCGTTTGGATAACTGAGATGTTTGTCTGAGTCTTTGAAAGTTCAAAATATAAAAGATTCCATACATATATCACATGTCATAGGACAACCATGATGTCTGAGCCACAAAAGAGTAATGTACTGAACTTCAGATGGATGTATGTACATACCAGACAGCTCCAGAAGTTGGCAGTCATGAAATTTTGCTTCCAAGCCGAATATTTCATACTTTTTATACCAGTCAAAGTACAAATGCAAAACTCTATGGTCTGCAAATTTATGATAAAAAAAATCTACTTTAATGAAACTTACTGAAATTCCTATTAGATACAGAGAGAATATGACATACCCTTCCGTGTAATTGCAGGACAACAGAGATGTATATCAGAATTCAATAATCATATCACAGTTGTTCAAAAACATGATAGATGTACCAATTCCAGTACTGCTGGAAACAGCAAAAGCAAAACTCCACAACAGTGTGGAGTTCTAAAGTACTATCACAGAAGAAAAGTCCTGCTCCTACATTGTACAGAAGACCTGGGAGACATCAACATGTGTAGGGCATTTAGGAAGGCTACTCCACAACATTAACAGATGGTGACTTCAGGATTACTTCAGATTCATTAAGCTACAACTACTAAAAATATGATAATAAAGGCTAACTGATATCGAAGATAAATATTTCCATATATATGTGTGGCAGTGAAGGAAGCATAGACTAAGAGTGCAGTGACATGACCAGCTTTATATGTTACACGTTAACATGAAAATAAGGAAAAAGTTCCTTATATGTACTTAAAGGCAATTTACACTAAGCAGACTAAAGTTATGTGATAGTGATATACACATACACACATAAAAAAAAGTTTTGCATTACCTCGGTTCCGAGAGTTCTGGAACCTGTACAGATAATTGGAATAGAGATCAATATAAAATCATTTCCACCCTTTTTATTGCTCATGAGAACAACACACTGCATATTGTACCACCATACAGTGAGGCCTTCAGAGGTGGTAGTCCAGACTGCTGTACACACCGGTACCTCTAATACCAAATAGCACGACCTCTTGCATTGATGCATACCTGTATTCATTGTGGCATACTATCCACAAGTTCATCAAGGCCATGTTGGTCCAAATTGTCTCACTTCTCGACGGTGATTCAGGGTAAATTCCTCAGAGTGGTTGGTGGGGCACATCATCCATAAAAACTCTTTTCAATATATTCCAGGCATGTATGATGGGGTTCATGCCTGGAAAACATGCTGGCCACTTTAGTCAATCGATGTCATTATCCTGAAGGAAGTCATTCACAAGAAGTGCACGATGGGGGCATGAATTGTCATCCATGAAGACCAATTTCTCGCCAATATGCTGCCAATATGGTTGCACTATCAGTCAGAGGACGGCATTCACATATCATACAGCCATTACGGCACCTTCCATGTCCACCAGCAGTGTACATCGGCCCCACATAGTGCCATCCCAAAACAGCAGGGAACATCCACCCTGATGCACTCGCTGGACAGTGTATCTAGGGTATTCAGCCTGACTGGGTAGCCTCCAAACACTTCTCCGACGATTGTCTGGTTGAAGGCATATGCGACACTCATTCGTGAAGATAACATGATGCCAACCCTGAGCGGTCCAATCGGCATGTTGTTGAGCCTATCTGTACCACGCTGCATTGTGTTGTGGTTGCAAGGATGGACCTCGCCATGGACGTGGGAGTGAAGTTGAACATCATTCAGCCGATTGTGCACAGTTTGAGTCATAACATGACAGTTTGTGGCTGCACAAAAAGCATTATTCAATGGGGTGGCGTTGATGTCAGGGTTCCTCTGAGCCATAATCCGTAGGTAGCAGTCATCCACTGCAGTAGTAGCCCTTGGGAAGCCTGAGCAATGTATGACATCAACAGTTCCTGTCTCTCTGTATCTCCTCCATGTCTGAACAACATCGCTTTGGTTCACTCCGAGACACCTGGACACTTACATTGTTGAAAGCTCTTCTTGGCACAAAGTAACAATGCGGACAAGATAGAACCATGGTATTGACCATCTAGGCATGGGTGAACTACAGACAACACGAGCCGTGCACCTCCTTCCTGGTGGAATGACTGGAACTGATCGGCTGTCAGACCCCTCCATCTAATAGGCACTGCTCATGCATGGTTGTTTACTTCTTTGGCGGGTTTAGTGCCATCTCTGAACAGTTAAAGGGACTGTGTCTGTGATACAATATCCACAGTCAACATTCATCTTTAGGAGTTCTGGGAACCGGGATGATGCAAGCCTTTTTTGGTGTGAGTATAAAGGTGGTAGAAGTATTGCACCAACAAGGTATATAAAAGCAGTGCATTGGCAGAGGTCAGATGATAAATGTGAAAATGTTTCTGATGGGATTATGGGAATTAACAGACTTAGAACGTGGAATGATAGTTGCATGTATACATATGAGACAATCTATTTCAGATATCTTTAGGGAATTTACATAATATTCCAATGTCCGCAGCGTCACAACGAGCAAGTTTCAGGCCTCACCTATCACCACAAACAACAGAGTGGTTGACAGCCTCCACTTATCAATCAAGAGCAATGGCATATTCTTAGAGTTTTGTCTGTTATCAGGCAAGTAGCACTGCATGAAAAACCACAGAAATCAATGTGTGCTGTGTGGTCAACATATCTTTAGGACAGTGCAGTGAAATTTGCTGTTAGTGGCCTATGGCACAAGACAACTGATGCACATACATTTGATAATATCATGACATCACCTGCAGTGCATCTCTTCAGCTTGTGACTGTATAAGATTGACTCTAGATGACTGCAGAACTGTAGCCTGGTCAGATGAATCCCAGCCGCACTGAGTGGCCACACGGTTTGTGGCATCATGTCACAGACTACGCGGCCCAACCCGCCGGAGGTTCGGGTCCTCCCTCGGGCATGGGACTGTGTGTTGTTCATTGCATAAGTTAGTTTAAGTTGTGTGTAAGTCTAGGGACTGATGTCCTAAGCAGTTTGGTCCCTTAGGAATTCATACACATTTGAACATTTAGATGAATCCCAATTTCAGCTAGTAAGAGCTGATAGTAGGGCTCTAGTGTGGCAGACACCCAACAAAGCCATGGGCCCAAGTTGTGAACCAGGCACTGTGGGAGAAGGTGGTGGCTTTCTAATTGTGTCTAGTGGAACTAAACCAATCAGTGACTGGAAATGGTAATGTTAGGCTACTTGGACACCACCTGCTGCTATTCATGGACTTCATGTTCCAAAACGCAAGCAGAAGTTTTATAAGTGACAATGCATTATGTCACCACATCACAATGAGTCATGGCTTGAAGAACATGCTCAGTACTTCACGCAAATGATTTGGCCCCCCAGATCGCCCAACATGGATTCCAGTGAATATTTATGGGAGATAATAGAGAGGTCAGCTCATGCACAAACTACTGCACCAGCAACACTTTTGTAATTATGGACCACCATGGAGAGAGCATGGTTCCATATTTCTTCAAAGGAGTCCCAAAACTTGTTGACTCCATCCTGTGTCATGTTGCTACACTACACTTGGCAAAAGTAGATCCCACATGGTATCGGGAGGTATCCCATGACTTTTGTCATCTTAGGGTTGTTTTAAAATGTTTGGTTCCTTTTTGTTTCTTTTTTTAGTAGACAATTAAGATTACATTTCAAAACTTAGACAACATAGTAAAATGATTGCTTTGCTCAGTTAGATTGCATTTAGAATTTTCTGATTTATTATGTCCTAGTTTTGTATTACATGTTAATTAAATATACAGAAAATAAAATTTCAATACATACAAATTGTCAATCAGTTCCCTGTGATTGTTCACAATGTTAAGGTTATTTAGATTATTTTCAACATGGCTAAATCCAACCAAGCATAAAAACAAGTTATGATCCAATATTGCACAGTATACAGAACATTTACTTTCACATAAGGGCGATAGAAGCTGCTAGCTCTTGCAGCACATGCTGAACTGGATGAGAAACCAAATGGTTTCAGTGTTATAAATAGCAACAGATGAAATAAAGAGGTAGAGATCATAATAGTGACTATCTGAGACTTGTTCAGCTAAGGAATGAAAGTCTTCTTTATAAATGTAATCTGCCTACATTTACTTCATTTTCTATTGAACATTTGAGATTTTTGAACTGTCTAACAAAGAATCAATAAGACATACAATCTTGATGAAATTTAATAAATCCAGTAGGACCTGCTGTAGCAAAGGATTGAAATGACACATTCTTGTCACCACTAGCAATGTTATTCCAACATTCCTTTTAACCCTAACAACCACTGAAATTCCCTAACACTTACCAACTAACTTTTATCACATCCAGAGGAGACTTACAAGTGCTTTCACTGGACATTGTCAAGAAGAAACTTAACTACAGACACTAGAATTTATGGGCCGTCCTCATACTTTCCAGGTGAGTAGTTTGCAGGAAGCATTTCAGTGTGTTACTTTAGATCATAAGTGTAATGCTAATTATAGTGTTCATTCATGACATTACATATGTAGACAAAGTAACGGTCTACAATCAGACATTTGAACACCTACCAAATCTCCATTTGCTATTAAGGTTCTAATGATATCAGTAAACATCCATCTCAATAACATATATGGTACCATCAATGATGTAAATTGGAGAAGACACTAATTAATAGGGAAAATCATTTACATGTCTCTCAATTTATCAAAAGGTATAACCTTTCCCTTATAAATTAGCAGGTGTATTAACTAGGAACAGTTGCACAGCCATACAGATTATGTGTATTACCCTGTTCTCTTTAAAAGCATACACATATATATTTAAATTGTTTCAACCAGGAAGTTCCTTCTTCATTGTGGAAGAACTATAGTATCTCACTGACTGGACAGTTTTTTAACAATCAGGTGCACTCTGATATTTATTGTCAAATGTATGATGTTCATAAAAGTTTTTAAAGAAATAGGCAGTTTGTTGCAGAATAAATACATACTATACTTGGGCAACACATACAAAGAAGAGCAGCACAAATGGTCACAGCATTGTTTGACCCATGGGAGAGTGTCACAATGATGGTGAAAGAACTGAGCTGGCAGGCACTTGAAGATAGACATGAAATATCCCATGAAAACCTATGTAGAAAGTTTTTATAACCAATAAGTGTTTAATCTAATAATACATTAAAACCTGCTTCATACAAGGGTTAGTCAAATGAAAATCCTTAATTTTTTTTTAATATTATTTATTGTGCAGAAGTGGTACAAAGGTGTACCACTTTTCAACATAATCTCCCCCATGTTCAATGCAAGTCCTCCAGCACTTACGAAGTGTATAATTTCCTTTAGAAAAAAATTCTTTTGGTAGTCCGTGCAATCACTCATGCACTGTGTGGCATACATCTTCATCACAACGGAACTTCTTTTCCCCAATTGCGTCTTTGAGTGGTCCAAACATATGGAAATCACTTGGTGATGAGGAATGGCACCATTTCTTGCTCACTCTCTTCGTTTCTGGTTGGTGGAAGTGAACCCAGGTCTCGTCCCCAGTAACGATTCTTTCAAGGAAGCCATCACCTTCTCGTTCAAAGTGCCGAAGAAGTTCTTCACAAGCATCAACACGTCGTTCTCTCATTTCAGGAGTCAAGTGCAGTGGCACCCATCTTGCAGACACTTTGTGAAACTGGAGCACATCATGCACAATGTAATGTGCTGACCCATGACTAATCTGTAAACATGCTGCAATGTCATTCAGTGTCACTCGGTGGGTTTCCTTCACTATGGCTTCAACTGCTGCAATGTTCTGTGGAGTCACAACTCGTGCCTGACCTGGACGAACAGCATCTTCCACTGAAGTCACACCATTTGCGAACTTCCTACCCCATTCATTGACTTGCTGCTGTGACAAACATGCATCACCATACTGAACCTTCATTTGTCGATGAATTTCAATAGGTTTCACACCTTCACTATGCAGAAACAGAACAGCAGAATGCTGTTCTTCCCTGGTACAAGTCGCAAGTTGGGTGGCCATCTTTATACTGATACTGTGATGGTATGTGTGCATCTGCATTATGCTGCCACCTACAGGACATACTGCATGCTGTTTGTAGCACGCTTATCAATTACAGGATAACGGCTCGAAATTTCGATTTGCTGTTACAAATTTAAGGTTTTCATTTGACTCACGCTCATATCACTCCCACACTGATCACAAAGATAGGATTATACTAATTGTACTACACATTAAGACATTTAAACAACCAATTTTCCATCATCAATCCACACATGAATGGAAAAGGAGAAAGCCCTAACAACTAGTACAATGGCACATACCCTCTACCTTGACCTTCACAGTGGTTTGCAGAGTATAGATGCAGATGTAGAGCTAGATGTAGATGTAGATGTAGGGTCTTATCACCATTCAGACCATTATCTGCATGTAGGTCATGTAAAAGCCATTACATATGAATTGTGTTACTTTATTTGTTCTTAAATTCCAATACTATGACACATCCAGCACCTTTCTAAAAGTGAACTATGGTTGAATGAAATTACTACTACTACGACTACTTCTACTACTGTCACCCACAGTTTTCCTCAGGCTGTATTATTATTCAATATTTATGCACTCTTAACATCTGCTCTTCATTAAATATCTATTAAGACATATCATCTGTTTTAAATGATAACTGTGGATAGTCCAAATGGGTTTCTTTTAACTCCAAAACGTTCTTTTAGGTGTTGTGGGACATTGTCAGAAATATCAGTAAAATGGAGTAGTACTCATTACAAAATACTACCATTAACAATTTTCCTTTTAACCAAACACTACCACTGTTTTTAATTTTCCATCATGCAGTTCCCTTTTCCATGCAGTAACTGGCTGAAAAACATGTTGTCGTGTTAAAAAAATCAAAAATGCTTTACTAAACCTGGCATGGGGAGTAAGTTTCTATTCCTGGTTTCACATGAACGAGCATCTAACCTAATTTCATACATGTGAACAGACTGGTTGGGATGTATCAGTACTCTGAGTTTGTAGACTGAAGGCTGTAAGGGAGTTGTCCTCAGCAACGTCTTGTCTACAAGAATTTGAGCTACTAAAACACAAAACATATCTTGAGCCTTTCTGATGCCACAGATGAACTTTCATTGCTCCAGTTCTCAAAGTAGTATTCTGTAGAATACATGGGTATGGAGAAAGGCATGATATCCACAGACAATTTTTCAGTTTACTTAGGTAGTACAACACTGTTGCTAACTTAATGTCAGGCTTTCCTTTGTGGTACTTCCAGTATTATTTTATGTCAAGATAAATGTTTTTGAGGTAATTTTGTCCGTTCTCAGTATTTATATGGCAAAAGACGATGTGTTCAGATTTTTTTGGTGCTTCATAATAACACATTTTTCTCTAATCATTTGATCTGTCTTTTCCATCATGGGGTTATTTATTTGTGTCATAGTATTCACATCATTACATGATGTGATGTACACTGTTTTATCAACATATTACACTGTATTTTGTAGCAGTAGCAGTAGTAGTAGTAGTATTTGCTGTTGTAGCAGCTGTTGTATTCACCCATATATGAATTGGGCATGGTGAAGTATTCAGATTAAAACAAAAACATAACTCATATATACACAAACATTTCATTACTTATAGGTATACTTTCACAGCTATGGGACAGGTAGTGAGCCATGAACTTCTAGTGGTGACCATCCAGGCATTTGCATGAAACCAGTTATGTAAATAACAGAGATACAAAATCAGGAAGGCAGGAAAACTCGTCATGCTCTCAACACAGTAATTACAAATATATAAGGACTTTAGAATATATGGTATACATGTCATCCCTAGGTAAGACTATTACCCAACAGGAGTGGGGAATTGTTAGAAAGGAGTACTCACTTCTACTACAGTCTGGATAACAAGATGCATTGCAGCATGCAATTGAAATTTTGTGGCACCAGGAACTGTACTCCAAAGTTAATATATGTGGGACAGAATGATTCTCGTGGGCAAATGCCTACATTGTACACAAATTCACTGTGAAATTCTGGAAGTATATGGGCCAAATGCAATTTTGCCTCCAGTTATAGTGCAATGGTGCCAACACTTTCAAAAATTCCACATGGTGTACATTTACAAGTAAAATATGGAAGGATGCACATGTATAACAACAAACAGCTTATAAGCTAATAAGGCACCTAAACTGTTGCAGGGGAACGTAACTAACTAAAGGTTTCATATCTGAAAGAAAATAGATGACACAATAAAGAGAGTTATGAAACATGAAAGGTGCACAGAATGTGCCAGATATGGAAACCCTAGGAGAAACAGAAACCATTCAGATGACATAGTTATACAAGACTCTGGCTAAGACAAAGAATAGAATGGTTCTAGTTTAGATGGAATAAGGGCCCAATTCATTATGTATGAAGCTTCATTCTTAAAACATAGTATTTTACTTCTGCATAAAAAATACAAGGGAAGACATGACATATGTGTAAAACGTGGGACAGCAAAACTACTATTTTTTAAGAGCTGACCTCAATGATGACATTCACTTCAAAGATATTTCTTTTCTGAATGTAGAGTGTAAAATACACTGTCCAGTCAATACCTGTCAAAAGTCTAAATAGCCACCCGTAGCAATGCAGGCCACTGCAGGAGATGCAGGAAGAGAGTCACTGGGGTTCTGAAAGATACTGACAAGGGTGTCACGTCATCCAGACTGCATTGCTGTGGACAGCTGCACTACATTTTTTGGTTGAAGATCCATGGCACGAACAGCCCAATCGAGGTGGTCCCACATTTCCTGCATTCAGTCTAAATCCTGGGAGTTTGGTAGTCAGGGGACTAAGGTAAACACATTTTGATGCTCTTCAAACCACTGTGAGCTGTGTGACACATTGAATTGCCCTGCTGGTAGATGCCATCCTGCCAAGGAAAAACAAAATGCATTTAGCAGTGGATGCAGTCCCCAAGGGCAGATGCATACTTTCGGTGATCCCCTGTGACTTCAGAATAACGAGATCACTCAGTAAATGGCACAAAAGCATTGCCCAGACCATAATGCTTCCCCCTTCCAGTGGGAACCATCTAACGAATGTAGCAGGGTGTTCGATTTTAGATGTTTCATGCTGTATAGACAACTGCCATCTGTCTGATAGAGCATAAAACGTGATTCGTCTGAAAATGCCCCCCCCCCCCAATTAGAACTCAGTGGACATCCATCTGTGGTACCAACATGCAAATGCCAGCATCCATCTCCAGTGAACAGCAGTCAGCATGGATACATGAACCCGGTGCCTGCTGTGGAGGCCCACAGATAGCAACATTCGCTCAATAATCTTGAACCACAAACTGTTGTTAGCCCCTTCATTTATCTGGGTGATCAATTGTGCAACAGCTGCACATCTATTTGCCTGTACACATATCTGCAGCTATCATTCACCACTGTCATCTATGGATCGTAGTGCAGCACAAATTCCTCAGCAACAGTTTTGGAAGGTTCCATTTTGCATGCACAGAACTCTTTAACCACAGCGGCCAGTCAGCATAGGTGCATCAACCAGGTGTCCACTGTGGAGGCCCAGGAGTCTGCTGTGGAGGCCCATATGCAGCAATGTTTGCTGAATAGTTGTTTGCACATGCTGCTGGTAGCCCCTGGGTTCATCTGGATGGTCAGCTGTTCAAAATCTGTCCCATGTCTATTCGCCCATACACATATTCACAACTGTCATTCACCCTTGTCATCTATAGTCCATGGTGTACCACAGATGTCTCGGTACCAGTTTTGGATAGTGCCATTTTGCCATGAACTGTATATATCAACCACTGTGGCACACAAACAGTTTACAAATTTAACCATTGGGAACTGCTTCCATCCTAGGCCCGAAAGCTTGTGCACTATTATCTGCATCCCCCAATACACATTATATTCCCTCTGCTGCTAATGCTGCCCCTGTCATCTGTTAGTGGTTTTCTCACATTCATGCTGAACATAGAAAGTGGTTACATTAATGTGACTGGACCGTGTATATGAAAATTGGTAAGTGTAAAGCTCAGAATTACCTCTGACAATACTTGCACCGAACAGCTAGTAGGATTCTTGTAAGGTAAAGCCTTTAATAACAATGTTTTGTATGTGAAACAAACAACTCAAGAAAAAAATGGCACTGAATTTGGAGACATATCAATAATACACTGTTTATTTGAAAGCATTTAGTCACACAGACAGGAATGTGCTACTGGAGAAGCAGAGCAGAAAGTGTACCTGAAATATAAGTTTTATTCAATATATCTACACCAACCTAAATTTTGTCACTAATATTGAAGGAATGGAAATCCTGACACCTTTGGATTAACAGTCAAACAGTTAGATAAGATCAGGAATGCTGTCACCCATTTAACATACATAATTATCAAAGATTCATTAAGATAGGTAATATCTGTATGATTATAAAATGGGAAACAAAAGATACTTCAACTGTCCACTTTACTTTGACATTCAAGCTACAATGAAAGAAAGTATGAAGAACTGCAAATACGAAGGACATTCAGTAAGTAATGCAACACTTTTTTTTCTGAGAGCAGAATGGTTTTGTTCACGATTCCAGTTCACCATATTGTTCCCCACTTGTTTGCCTACAAAGCTCCATTTTTCAATATAATCTCTGTTGAACATGACTGCCAAATGACACCCTACTGATAGAGCACATGTGGCCACATAGTACCACTCTACTGATTGATGCTGGAGTGAACATCTTGCTGCATCAGTGACCCCCATCATCACTGTACTGCTTCCCACTTGCTGCATTCTTCATTGGGCCAAAAATACGGAAGTCTGAAGGTGTGACAGTCAGTGCAATGCAGTTTTGTGAGCTCCACTCACTTGTGCAGACCGTTGTCAGGCCTTACATCATCATGAAGTAGGAGTAGTTCATTTACATTTTTGTGGTGATGAACACACTGACATCGTTTCTTCAATTTCCTGAGTGTAGTGCAATGAACTTCTGAGTTGATTATTGTACCATGAAGGAGGACATCCAATAGAATAACCTGATCAGAGTCCCAGAAGACTTTCACCATGACTTTACCGGCATTTTCTTCAGAGAAGCATTGGTGTGGTATCACTCCATGAACTGCAGTTTTGTTTTTGGTTCCATATGATGAACACATGTATCAATGACTGTGACAGTGTTTACCAAAAAATTATCACAGTCAGCCTCTTAATGTACAAGCAGTTCTGCGGAGCTTGTCCTTTGTTGCTCTTGCTGGTTTTCTGTTAGGCAACAAGGAACACAGTGGCCAAATACCTTTGTGTGCCCCAACTGGTGGATGAATGTGGCAGCACTACCAACAGAGTTGTGCAGCTGGGTATTTGACTGGGATCCATTGATCACCTGGAATGGGAATGTCCGCACATTCCATCATTGGAGGAGTCACAGCTGCGTCCAGCTGTTTGGCATGAGGAAGGCTGGACAGGTTCGCGTGACCTTGTTGCGAAGATGACAGACACCTTGCCCAATGATTAACCATGTACCCCACCCGTGCTTTTGTTCACAGGCACATCTCCATAGACATTCTGCAAGAGCTTATTAATATCTGTGATGCTCTGGTTTTCCACCAAAAGAAACTGAATGCCAGCTCTCTGCTAGGAACACACCTCTGCTACAGGTGTCACTTTCAATACTACATATAGCAGTGCCACCTACCAGAACTTCTTGAAACTGCAGTGGCTGAAGCAGGAATAATCCATGGTGTCCCACAACAAATTCCACATTTTTTCAACGAAAATTGCCTGAGAAAAATATGTGTTGCATTACTTATTGAATGCCCCTCTTAACAACATACACAAGTGGCATCAGGTAAGCTCCATATGTTTACTGCAGATGTTCCAATATATAGGGGCAGTATTGCTCTGGTTTTGATCTCCAAAATGTATTCATGATAAACTATACAATTAAAACATTCTGCAAACCCTTAAGATACAGAATATATTGTGTTTCTTATTAATGGTACAGGCAGTACTGTTTTCCCAACTGTAGCTGGGCTTTGGGATTTCGCTTCTCAATGAACTCCTAACCTTCAGTATATGCATTCTACATAATACTTCTTTGAGAAGCCTATCAAATTAATGTCATAATGCTGAGGAACAAATTTGCTCAGAGAAGTGTCCATTATTCAGAAATACTCATTTTCAACTAACTTGTCAGAAACCATACATACTTTTGACAATAATAATGTATAGTTAAAGTGAAGCTCAGAGGACTTATTGTTGACTTTCTCCTTTACTCCTGTTACAAATTTCTTTGCAAAACCAATTGATGCATATATTATTACCTATAATATGTAACATAAATGCCATGTAATGACTGATTGCAGCACAGTTTTGATACAGTAATGCCATTTACATAAATTAGCCAAGGAACAAGTACAGGAGTTACATGCAACATAGCTACTGAGAAAACTTGCTCTGGCGCAATAGCGATGGTTGTGTGTGTTACATACGGTGCTATCAAATATGGGGTTGAAGTTATGGAATAGAATGCAACACAGAGAAAGGCAGATTACAGAAAACAGTGTGAAGTTAGATTGTTATTTCAAGGGCAACAAACCAAAATGTTAAGACAACTATATTAACAGGAATCTAACAAGGCCAGGAATGACTTAAGAACCAGCAGAAGCTGACTGACTGGCTGAAATTGTCAGCAGTGAGTCACCAAGAATAAACAGGACAACAACAGCAGGAAGCAGAGTTTGAAAATGCCACTTCAGTTGAAAGTTTTTTTTTATCTAAAACATGACCAGTTTCAGGCTCTTATATGCCCATCACCAGGTGTTATACTGGACCAGAGCTAATAATAGCTTTTACACATAGAAAAAACAAGTATCATATAACTCTTTAGAAATCAGCAGTCAGGCTAGTTGTGGTAAAACCTAAGTCAATGGCAAAGTAGCACCAGATAGTGCTACAGATGACTGCCTGTGTAAAGAAATATGCAATGAACACCAGGACACTTACACTTTGTGCAGTGACCCTGAGCACCACAGTGAATGAGTACAGAATGCACAGAGCATGAAGTGGCGTACATGAAGGGGGAAGCAAACTGGTAAACCCGAGTGACAAACGTGCTGTCATTTTTTGATGGGAAGAAGAACATGGAACTACTATCTCATCCATTCTCAATTTGAATTATTCTCCTGTAGTGAGGTCTGCAAGGTCTACACAGTTCATTTTACATAGCTGTAAAATGTCCTCTCTTCATAGAAGTTCGTATATTTTTCATTTTTTGTTCTTTGACTATGGCACATTGTTGTGCATCATTATCTGTGTCCTCACTAATTTAAAATTTATCCATCTTTCTTGATGTAAAATTTGTGTTAGGTCTAATCTTATGTAAGCCTTGGTTAGTTGTCGGCTTTTAGTTAGGAGGTTTTACACTGATCACACGTTTAATGTGTTGCTTTAGTGCTATTGCTGCTGTGTATTAATTGATAGTTTATGACAGTATGGACTGTAAGCATTTGCTAGCTTTCATTTTGTTCAGTACCGAGATGCTTTTTAATAGGAGTGGCACATGTGTATGTTCTTTTAACTCATGACTGTGGTGAGTTGGACCATGTATATCTCCACTAAATAAAAACCTCGCATGCCATGCATGGAAAGGGAGAAACTTGCATTGTGCTTTATGGTAAGTATGTAAATTCTATGTTGCCAGCTTCCAGTTTGTTTTATACCAATCTACACTGCTGATGTTCAATATGTTCCTTTACCATTCATATTGTACTTAAACATTTTTCATGTAACATTCCATGCAATGATTTTTCTCATTCTGAAAGTAAATTACTGTGGCAGACATGCTCATCCCAGGTGCTGGACTCCACGACGTCATTTTGCGTTTTGCATTTAAATTTCCTGGGAAAAGCTCTAGGTGAAACATATTGTGTGGTGGTTACTGAGGGTGCCAACAACAGTTTTTACCATAACTTCAACTGAACGGTTAAGGATGATATTAGGCATATTGCTGGGAATGCTCCTAACAGAAAAGTGAAGATTATTTCATTCTTTTAGCAAGCTAATAAGCCATGGCTGAAATGATCTGTTGAACACATAAATGCAGAGCTTCAAGAGTAGCTCAAAAGAGTAATCAAACAGTGGTGTGACTAATGTGTCACTTGTCACATGGTCACACAACCCATGGTATGGTCTACATGTTAATAGTTCTGGTACAAGGTTACTTGAGTGACTAATATTCAGAAGCATTTTGTGTAACCAGAGTGGTGTGTGTCGAGTCCCTGTGATTTACAATATTTTCTCTAAGCCTTTTTTAGGTAAAAGTTTCTGAAAGACAGATATGCCAGATAACTATAGACTTTGTTGCAACAATCATTAGAAAAACAAAAAACTATATGAATCAAGTTTTTGTTTAACACTGGTCAGTGACATTTATAGTGCCAGCCAAGAAAACAGATGGCTAATATATTGGATTGAATTATCTTATACTAGGAGCACAGAGACTTATTTAATGCAAGAGACTCAAAAATGCATTAGAAGCATTTGTTCAAAAATCTTCGTCACATCATCAAAAATGTGAAAACCACGCACTATGCCAGAAAAATACGAAATTATGCAACCAATGTCATGGAAATAAATTTGGAGTATTAATAGAGATGAAATGTATAAACTAGGTGTGGAAAATTATACTAAAATCCCAAATGACAATATCAACAAGACAAATGATAAGAAAATCAAATCATTGGCTACCAAATTCAATGTATTCTACCTAACAGTAGCTGAAAACGTGGGTTAAAGTGGTGCACTGAAAACAAATGCAGTAAACTTACTGAGACGGACAACATATCCTTGACCATTATACATGAGCTTTCCTAACTCATCATTAGGTCAGTAAAAAGTGGGAACTCCTCTGGGTACCATGGTATCTCAGCTAAAGAACTAAAATGGTATGTTAACTTGGTAGTGCCACATTTGAGTTATCTTTGTAACCAGTCCGTGAGTAAATGATTATTTGGAGAAAGATTGAAGTAAGCAGTAGTAAAAGTGACATACAATGTGTGGGTAAGTGACTACCTCTAATTATAGACCATTCTCCCTACTTTCTGTGTTGTCAAAGTTTTTTGGAAAACTGGCTTACAAAAGAATACTGAACTATCTTCCTGAGAATAACCCTTTGACAATAGTTCAGCTTGACTTCTGTAAAGGCTTACCTATTGTGCAGGCTATGAATCATATCATAAACACAATTATAATAGATCCAAACAATAAAAATTATTGGGCAAGGATTTTTTGTGAACTTCACAAGGCCTTTGGTTGTCTAGATCACAAAATCCTGCATGAATGGAGTCAAACCTGAATAATAGAAAACAAGAGGCTTACGTGAGCAAATGATATGTCAGGAATAATATTGAGCTTCAGTGCTCTGCCTGCTCCTGTTCTCACTCTACGTAAGTGAATTATTGGGATACTGGAGGACTCTTGAAGAACTGGACTTATCCATTATAACACAAGTATATTGATAAAGGGCCCAAGCACACCACTACAACACATAACCAGAAGAACAATGGAACAGTCTTACAACTGGTTCAGTGGCACTTATTAATAATAAATCTCACAAAAACTCTTATTGTGCAACTTGAAACTGAAGACAGTGACTTACAAGTACCAAAAGCACAGATCACTGCACATCCTCTAGATCAGACTCTATGTTTGAAGCTAGTCAGCATCCAGATGGATAACAAACTAGGTCTGACACCAGCATGTGAATAAGATTACCACGACCCTCAGTTCCACCTACTTTACACTCATAAATCTCTCTCACTGCGTTGACCTGTAGACAGGACTGCTAGCACACTTTATACACTTTCATTCTGTTCCGTTCTATGACATAATCTTCTGGAGCACTGCAACTAATGCAAAACAAGTAGTTGCTCTACAGAAGCAAACAGTAAGAATACTGTGTTAACTGAAAATCTTGCAGATGCCTCTTCAGGGGTCTACAGTTTCTTACACTTATGTGTCAATGGGTATACATCCTACTGGTACGTGGTTAATAGTTAAGTGTGAATTGAGGAAAAGCTCAAACATTCAAAATGAAAATAGTAGATGTAGAAATAATTTCTGTATAAACTACACATCTCTTTTTAGAGTTCAGTATTTAAAATTAAAGCAAAAGAATATCTCATTATCAATCCATCAGTAATATGTCAGAATACCTGGACACAGCAGTGTGAAGTCTGCGTAAATTCAATATTTATATAAGCTGTTATTGTGTTAACAGATTTAGTATGTATTATTTATCACACCTGCATACATTTTTTGGACCATGTCATTTTTGCTGTAAGCACTTTATCATTCACACTCACAAATAATGCGATAGGTGTAACAGTCTGAAGAAGGGCGGTATATGCCCAAAACTGGTAAAGAAATTAAATTTCCTTTATACAACTTATTGCTTATTATTTCATTATACAAATATCTATTCTAATGTAGTACTCTGAAGCAGCACTGGCCACCTCATGTTTCTTAGTAAACTACTCCCAATATCATTATTACCATGTCATTTTATCTATCCAATTGATTTACAGTATTAGTTTTCACCATTCTTTTAGCACGTTGATGGTTGTCATTCAGTTGTAGATCTTACATTACTCTTTGTTACAAATCCATCAAATGTCCAATCACCATTCTGAACTCCATGAAAGCTGACTTGTCAGATTGTCATATGTCCAGCTGCTGGTTAATACAGTTCTCCACAGTTCTATTTTGCAGTACTATAATACTGGGCACAGACAAGGACTCTGATATATATATATATATATATATATATATATATATATATATATATATATATATATATATATATATATATATATATTCCTTTCAGAGTCAGGTCATCATTTGCACTACCTGGGAGCAACCCAGTTTCTGTAGGTAACAGAAATATGCACCAGCATAATGCTTTTCCATAATGTATGTGATCCAGCCTGGCAGAATGTTACATGATAGGGTTCATCAAAATTTCAGTCACTTATTACCGATGACTGAGAGCATATATAAGTAAGATGCAGGATCTGATTTACAAGTGTTTAACAGGCAGCCAAGGTAATGACCATGGTACAAGTACCAAACACAGATGGCTGTAGAAATACTCAGGTGGCTGCTCCGAGTGACTGTAAGCCAATTGCAGTGTGATGAGTAATACTACAATATAACTTCTATACTGCTGTCACATTGCATTTAAGAAATCAAGGACATCAGCATGTATGAAGTATGACTGGTCCAACATGATGTAATCAGACCATAACAACTGGCAATGCCAATTCAGTCTGTTGTCAAAATATTGGCCTTATATCACACAAAGGTAACTTCTCATAGACTGAGCCTACATTAGGCTTAAAAAAATTTGTTAGATTGTTGAAGAGTGTGGAATTTTAATTTGCTTTACTGTTATCTTATGTCATATAGCAGAATAAAGAAAACTTTTTTTCCTGACTGTTAGACTCTTTCCCTTTGTGAAATGTGTTGAATTCGCAGAAATGAAATTAATGACTTGATAGGAATGAAATCAGTGAAGATGCAGTCACACAAAATAAAGTGATTGCAAACCAGCCACATATTCTGAACTAGAGTTTTTGATATGTAAGAAGAACTGAAAACTCGTGCCAAGACAGGATTCAAACGCAGAGGTCTTCCTGGTCATGAGCAGACTCAAACCCAGATTTCTCCCTGGTCATGAGCACTTTTTTAGCCATTAAGCTGTGGGAGCATGCCTCCTTGCCTGTCTCAGACTTGGCACAGACTTAGCACAGATGTTTCCATCAATGATTTCTTAACATTACTAGCAGATTTTTTGCCATGAGGTATGTGAGAATACCATCACAGGGTTATCAGAGTCAGTATAGGAACATAGCTTACCCTTGCCACCAGGGGCACACATGCAGTGAATTATATGAACTGAAATGATATAAATGTATTAATGAGGATGAAACCAGTACAGATGCAACCACATGAAATGATTTGAATACAAACCATTCCAGTTTGTTGAAACTGTAATGTAATGAGACTGATGACCTCAGCGGTTAAGTCCGATAGTGCTCAGAGCCATTTGTAATGTAATGAATATGTAGTGGTGGTCTAAAATTTGTACATGTTCCTACGTTTAAAGAATGAATTACTTTTGAAATTTTTAATATGTAGGAAACTCTCCTAAAAAATGTAACAAATTAGGAATGGTTATCAAGGTAATTACAGCTAGTGACTTATTTTAATTAGAAGTAAAACTAGTACTTCATTTACAAAGGTTGCCAATTTGTGTTTCAGCTTTTTAATTAGTTTTGATACTTCATTTTCACTTGTTGGAACTGTTTCCAAACTAAAGGCAGTTCTTGGAGCACTGCTTGTTACTGCAATTGGGAGACGGGGATGTGCTAGACTAGACAGAGTTTATGTCTGAACAGCAGAGGGAAACGTAGAGTAGCTGAGCTTCTTGCAATTATATATGGGGAGAGCGGGGGGGGGGGGGGGGCACCGTTACATAATCCTGGATCCCTTGGTAGTTACTGGTGTCAGATAGGCATCTTTTTTAGTTTAGAATCAGGATTCAGTTACCTTGTTTTGAAAGAAGCCAAAATAACAGAAGAGCTGCACAAAATGCTTAAGACTGCACAGAAAATTAAGGTTAATTTATTTCATCAAAATATTAGTGAGTTCAGTAATTAAGTAGAAGAGCTTCTTGTCTGTTTGGAAAACTTAGACTTAAAAGATAGACTTTCCCTGCATATCTGAGCACCACATGACCACAGTGTTAGACAAGTCACATATAAAAGCAGCTTATACATGCAGAATTAATACGGGAAAACAAGAAGTTGTAACATATGTTAAGAAGAACATAAGTTCAAAGCCACTGAAACATATAGTTTTTGTAGTGAACAGCACATAGAAGTTTGTGCTTGTGAATTAATAGCGAAAAGTAGTTCACTTTTGACTAACTATATATAGACCATCAGTGGGACATTATGAATGGTTTATGAAGTATCTGGATTCCTTACTGTTCTATAGGGCAGACAGCAGCAAGCAGTTAATAGCTTGCAGTGACTTCATTGCAGATTCTCTAAAGGATTCTGATACCAAAAAGTGTTCTGGAAACCTTATTTGGATCCTACAATTTTATATCAGTAAGTAACTTTACAGCCTGTGCAAACAGTTCAAGAATCAACAGGAACACTACCACAAACTTCAACTGCAGCAACAGTGATCTTGTAATCTTAAAACATAGCCATCAAACATACTAATACTGTCTCCCTGCATTCATAAGCAGCAGTGTCAGAAACTTCACATGCTGTTGACCTTCCATCAGTGGTTCAAGACCTTTCATTAGTATTAGTCCCCTACAATCTTCAGCCGTGAGTCTCCACCATGTTCAGCAATAATAAGGCAAGCAGAAGAAGCA
This sequence comes from Schistocerca serialis cubense, assembly GCF_023864345.2. NCBI lineage: Eukaryota > Metazoa > Arthropoda > Insecta > Orthoptera > Acrididae > Schistocerca > Schistocerca serialis. The sequence goes on along the minus strand of NC_064640.1, from coordinate 688,718,698 downwards.
CAAGAACCAGTAAATGCAAAACTTTACAGAATGTTTGGTACATGGCCTCGTTTCCAGTACCAACGTAAGTCAGAAACCAGCCGATACATTACCTATGACCTCTAATTGTAATTTACAGTGACATCATAGCAAAGAGTTTAGGAAGTGGCATACTTTGTATTTCGCAACAGAGTCCAACAAACAAACTGGACCAGTTGATTGCATTAATGACAACACTGCAATAAACAATACCTATTTATTATGTATTACTGAACATCATCTGAAGGAAGGGATTGAAACGATGCAGGTATACAAATACAGCTTAGCAGCTTCTTACACTAGGAATACAATGGGTTAAGGTGGAGTAATAATGTCAAGGTTGCCACATTAGTGCCAAACAAGAAAAAAACTAAAAAAAATTGCAAGCAGACAGTGTTTCCTAATGTGAGCAAAAAATCTTAAGTACTAACATCAAAATCTTTTGTAATGAACTGATTTTAGAAGGAGAAGGTATGTCAAATGGTGTACGTGTTTCATTAAGACCACTCACGTTATTTTATTTAAAAAAAAAAAAAAACATACATTTGGTGGCTAAAATACACATTCCCTTGCAGTCACAAACAAGGTTAAAATACCTTCACCAATATCAGAAATAAACTCAGAAAGAAATAGGCCTCTTGAAAGAAATGTACAAGATGAGGAGGAGTTGTGTAAGTCAACAATATATGTGACCGCCTATAATATTTTGGTTCTACTATATTCATTACAGTCAGTACAAACCACCAGGAACTGCCACAATTTTCTTCTTCTTATCATCCATACTTTCTGCTAATAAACTACTTTCCAAGAGTCAAAATGTACCAGAATAAATAAAAAGTTTATAAAACATCACACTATACAACATACTTGCAGTGAGACAGTTTCAGTTTCTGAAATCCAACATCTGTGAACTTTGGCCTTCCCAGGAGCACTGCAGTCCTTGATTCATGGATAAAACACGAAAATCCACTGCATAACACCACACAGCAACAGAACCATTCTGCAGGCAGTTCAGTGAATATAGATCTGATAGACGAGACCTGCACAATAGTGGGAAACAAAGGGCTTCAGATCGGCAGTCCCGATCTATTAGAGATATGCGCAGAAATGGCCTGTGATTTTGGCTTGGGGTGGAAACCCAGTCGTTTGGTCAGCTATTCAGGAGTCACAGGCAGCATGTTGATGAAATGTGACCACGGTGATCAATCCACGCAACAGATAACTTGAGCAAATACTACTAGAATCAATAATAATGAGGAAAGGTAGCAACTCACCATAAAGATGATTGCTGAGCTGTAGACAGGCATGTAGGAAAGACAATCACACTCGCACAACTAAATTTTCAGCTATAGCCATGGTCAGGAAATGAGAGAACACACACAATCACACAGACACAACTCATGCACACACCACTGCTGTCTCCAGCCATTGCGTCCACAGTCTCTGAGAATCAGATCCAACAAACCACTTCTCATGCCTCCCAGCCTCTCATCAACAGCTGCTAGGCTAGTGGTGACAGCGCTGACTGCAAGATGAGGGGAGTGAAGCATGTGCTCAGCTGCACCCAACCAGTGATGATGCAACCACAAACCATTTCATCTACAGAGACAAAAAAAAGATTTTTCCAGTGTTTTTCTCAAATATCCCTGATTTCCCTGACATATTTGAAATTCCCTCATATTCCCTGATTTCCCTAATTTCCAGAACCTGTGGCAATCCTAAATGTGTGTTCCAAACAATATAGTGTACTAGTTTGTAGATAAAAAGAATTACTGTGTTGATCAACATTTTTAGGCTTGCTCAACCATTCTTGACAGTAGAGGATGAAATTGGTTCTAAAGGATCTGTGGTTGAAACCATCAACCTTTGTTAAAATGCAGTGCAGAACACAATTAGTCAGACACATATACCCTACATTACAATAGATGAGACTGAGAAGGTAATAAGCCAAATGAACAATAAAAATTTTACTGGTGTGGATAATTCTGTATGAAAGTAATGAAGCACTGCTGCAAATTTATTCTTAAAGTTCTCTGTCACATATTTAATGAGACTACAAATCAAGGGAGTGTCCCTAAAAGACTCAAATATGCAATTGTTAAACCACCATTCAAAAAAGGTGATAAAGTTGAAGTTTCCAACTACTGGCCAGTTTCACTGATAGCAAGTCCTTCTAAAATCCTAGAGAAACTTATGTCCAAGAGAATCATTGATCATTTTAATAAACATAACATCCTTATAAAAACATGAGTCGGCTCCAATAGGGTAATTCAGCTGAACATGCCATTTTCTCATTTGTCAACCAAATCCTCAAGTCCACAAACAATAAAATGACACCACTTCAAATCTTGTGTGATCTGTCTAAATAAAGTATTCAATAGTGTAGATCACAGAATTCTACTTACAAAGGCATTATAACTTACATGTTAAAGTAGAGATGTGGTTTGAATCATATCTAGATGACGGAAGGTGGAAGGTAGTACTGGATAATTCTGCAGTGGCACCTGAATGCTCTGACAGGAGCACAGTGAAATGTGGAATACTACAGGGCTCAGAGTTTGGTCCCCCCCTCCCCCCCCCTTTTCTTAATTTCTATCAATGATCTGCCATGACACAAAAAGCACACCTCACCCTATTGGCAGAAGACACAACCATTATGACAGACAAAGTACCAAACCAAACTCCAGAGAGCTCTGCAACCACTATATTCTAAGAAACTTTAGATTGGTTCACTGCAAATGATCTGTCCCTCTATGTTAACAAGAGTCATTTCAATCAGTTTCAAACTACAAACAAAGAACTGCAAACTACTGAAATAAAATGTGGTGACAAAGAAATATTGAGAGTTGAGTCTTCCAAATTCCTGGGATTGCACATTAACAGTTCTCTAATTCGGTCAGTTCATCACATGAATCTACATAAAGGAATGAATTCAGCAGCTCACTTTAATCTGCTTGTGACTTGAAAACAATCCAAGTTTCATAGTTTGGATGTTTTCATTCACTTATGACATGTCGCATCATGTCCTGGGCAGACGAGTCAGGAGTAAATAAAGCCTTATTGCACAGAAGAGAGTAATCAGAAATATGGGTAGAGTGTACCCTAGATCCTCTTGCAGAAATTTATTCAAAAAACTGGAGATCCTCACCATGCTGTTATGCCTGTACATTGCTCCACTCATGTGCTTAGTGAATAATAATCATACAATTTACAGAACAAACTATGAATATCATGAGCATGATACAAGAAGTAAACATGATCTTGAAACAAAATAAATGTCTTAGCATGGTATAGAAATGGGGACATTATTCAAGCAGAAAAGTATACAACAAACTTCCAGTTCATGTTAAATAACACTAAATTCAAAAAACAGCTAAAATTTTATCTTTTGAATAGTTCTTTCTATTCTTTATATGATATTTTTGAAAACATGTAATACTTAATGCAATGTGTTTAATTTTAAACATTCCTATAAGAAATAACTGTATAGCCCCGGTATATCCTTTTTTGACAGCGACCTTTGTATGTGAATTAGAATGTAAGCCCTATAATTTGTGTAACCAATACTGCTACTGTGATCTTTATTATCAACTGAACACTTGAAGTTCAAGTATCTGTTTACATAAGGTTTAGATTGAAAGCCTCATGACCATTTACATGTGATTAGTACTGAAATTATCTGAAACGTTCTACATCATAGCTAAACCTCACAGCAAGGATCCATGCAACTAAAAAAGAAAGAAATAAGTAAGTTTGCGTCTCAGAAGGTGAGAAACACGGATACTTAGGCTATTTTCAGTTTCTTATACCACACAGAGTGATATTTTCTCATAAAACCAATTGCTGCCTAAGAGAACTTTTCACATTACACATAAGAGCTTTCATATACACGAACACTACACTTCACAGGCAAACAAAGTAAGCCACTATCCAACTGTTAAACAAATGAGGTATGCTTCCAGAATGGGAGGTGGAATGAAAATAGAATGTATGTGATCATATTACAGTGATTACAAAATCGAATCAAATTAGCCAAGAACATGACTGTATGAGCCCACTTATCAGTAAGATGCTTGGCATGGATGCATTCACTGATTACGTTGGCCATTGCATCCTCTCTTAGGCAAATTTGCCAACAACTGGAAATTCATACCCTGGATATTATTAGCAGAGCTGATGTCTTACCTGGTCCCACATATACTCTGTTGGGGACAGATGTGGATATAATATCAGCCACAGGAATAAAACAACATCAGGTAGACGTTTCATGGAAACAGGTGCCATGTATGCAAGAGGACTGTTCTGTTGAAGAATGCATCACTATACTTTCACATGAGAGCTAACTCTTGAGGATACAGGAAATTTGTAAAATACTGTTGTACCATTGAGACTTCTCAGTCACTACAACCATGACCTGAAGTCACACCCAATTGCTACCACAACCATGCCACCAAGAGTGACATCCAAACATTATAAGAATAGGACCTCTCCTCAGGTCGCTGCCATACTCACAGACAATAGTCATCTGGGGTAATGCAGAACAGTGATTCATCGCTGAACACAATGTGATACTGTTCATCAGCAGTCCGTGGATTCCAGTCATGGCACCACTCCCAACACAGCTGTTTGTGTTGTAGTGCTAAGAGAAGCCTACACATTGGAAGGTAATTCCCTACTCCTGATCCAACTAGGCTCACATTCATGCTGCAGGGCAACACAGGATGTTGTAGGGGGTTCATCACATGATCTGCAGTGGCCAGCACAGATGTGAACGGTTTGAGTGTGCTTGGTACATAAAATGTCAATCCTAGCTTGTGCTGGTCACACTGATCAACCAGAAACTTGGAAATGAGAATCCTTGCAACATGTTCCCAGGGAGTCCAACATCAGGCCACTCTAAATCCAAATGTCCTACAAACGTGGATATTGCATAATTCGATCAGCCAGCCAAATGGAGACGCACACTGTGGTCTCTTACAAACAATGTCAAGTGCTACTGATGCTGTCTCAGACAATTATGAGGCATCTCCATGTGTTTTTTAGCTACGGTTAGACATCAAAACTCTTCACGTCTTTTATACACCCCACCACAGTTGAAAACAATTTTAAATGAAAACAGCACTAACGCGCTCTTGTAGCTGAGCTACGTGTCACAAAAAATTACAACTCTTAATCATTTATATACACACTGTGCATGTGTGCAAAGTTACATTGACATCCGAGCATGTCTTCTGGTTGCTTCACTTTTTTGTCAGGCAATGTAATTTGCAACTCCTAAGTAACAAATTCTACAGCCAGTTTAATTATGTGAATATACAGCAGAGCACTACTCAACATTTCACAGTAAGTACTGTTCTCATTATTTAAGATGTGCTTGTACTCAAAGAAGATAACAATTTTAAGTCTTACACAAAACTCTTTTTGTGCTAGAATGAAATAATGTTAGACAATAAAGGTAGGAATACCTCACAAAATATGGAGGAAAAACGATTGAAAAAGGTCACTGAAACGCTATATCTTGTAGGGATAGAGATTCTGAGAAGTGGTCCAACAGATATCTGTGTCTAAGTGCAGTCAAGTAGAAGGATCAAAACTTAGGCGCTAAAGTGACGGACTGAGTACCGGTACCATTTCTCGAGCAGTTATAAGCGTCGTGAAAAACAACTGCTTAGCTGAAAACTTTCACGTAGTATTGAAGTTGATCATGAGGTTACAAAAATCACAATGAACGCAACAAACTATAAAGCGAAGATTTTGCGAAGCCTTTGTGCTTTTACTCAGTACTGTAACTCGTATTAGGTTGAAAGTGCAAGTGAAATACAGCATTGCAATGGTTGCAAAGTGACGAAACTGACAGAATGCCGCGTTTGTCTAACACCATACATAAAATGCTATTAACTGCAAGCTGTTTGGAGAACGCTAGTTTCTCACCCTATATCTGAAATCCTTACTCATCGTAACGGCTACATCTATCCACACACTGCATAATGTGCTTCCACAAAAAAAAAAAAAAAAAAAAAAAAAAAAAAAAAAAAAAAATCTATAGGCCTATCTCTAATGCAACAGCACAAATTAAAGTTAATAAACACGGCTGAAAAATGTTGGGTGAAAATTAGTCAGATGAAAACTCAGTTGTGTGACACTACTAGAATACTAGACAAAAGAACACTAAAACTAATAGTAACTTTTTTGCTGCAACACTAACACGAAAAAATTGCATTAGTTATTGTAATTTAAACACAGAACGTCTTTAGGTTTAAGGATCATCACACATTTTTAGCCGCTGTTTATTCAAGTGGAATTCTTTATGAATTTTGAAAAATTTGTGAATTGAAAAAGGTTTAACAAGAAGGAAATAAAACCTTACTGTTACGGCTTGTGAGTCTCGCTGTTCCACAAAACCGCAGTACGTCGACTAAACGAGAAAAGATCATATAATTCCACTTACACACAATTGCACAGCGCGCCTTTTTTCCTGAAATTTTAGGCCGGAACCAGTGCCGCAGTAAAAAGCAATACCATCTATGGACACTTATAACAGCTCCTTATCTCTGGCGCACAGATATACTACTGATATTTGTATAGATTATGGCAAAATTTTATGTCTCTGCCGGAATTTAATGAAAGTAAATGCTATCTAAATAAAAAATACGATGGAAGTAATACAACATACTCGGACAAGATGGCATATATCTGTGTCTTATCTATAATGACGCCCAAACACTGCAAACTGCTTTATGGTCTCTGGTTGAAAGTACTTGATCAGCCATTTCCCCCCAAAATCCCCCCTCCCCCACCCCAGCTCACCTTTGCTGCTCCAGTCGTAACTGGTGCTTATTGGTTGACTCTTCTAGGAACAGACACATTCAGAATTTTAACAAGAAGCCACGCTATGATGCTCAATGGTTTTGAATAATTGTCAGCCATTCAGTCAGTTGAATACCCAGCTGAAAGTTATTCAAGATTCTCCTACTTCAGAAAAACCCAAAAATACACAACCCTTTACTTGTAATGCCTGGCACTCAGGATGGGCGAGAATCTCCACGACATTCGCGCTTCATAAATGGACCTGTGGCAAAGCGCACTGATTTTGTTTGGATCATCTCTATTTCGTATCAATGCGATCTTGGAGGAATCAATACACATGTTATATTCATACTGTAGGGATGCTGGCAGTATTCCTTTCACTAAGGGAGATTAGGGCCTACAGCACGAAATTTAAAATTTCTATTCAAACCGATACGCATTCACAGAAATTATAGGAAACGGTGAACTGTTTCATGTTTGTGAAGTATGTACCAGTATGATTCTGTACTGTACCGGTAAATTTTTGTTTCCATAGATCTATTGTAAATAGGTTGTACTTGAAACAGGTACATGTTAAAAGAGGAGATACAAAATGCACAGGGTGTTTCAAAGACTTTGCATCAAACTTACAGGTGCGATAGATCACATCATGAGAACAACTTTTATTAGAGGCAAAATGTTCGCCAACGCTAGGTGTCCTTTAGTATTCACTGGCCCAGGGACAACGAGATTTCATTGAACTATCAGGCTCTACTGCCAAGGTGTGCTCCATACCACTTGACTCAGTATATTGATAGAGTGATTTTCAATATGAAAATCTTAAGAGTGAGTGTCTCTAAGTGGAGAAAGACGTTTTAGAAGCAAATCAGGAACTTTAATTTTGCTAGGCGTATCCCCTTTTATATAGAGCAGCTGACTGGATTATAGCAACACAAAAGGCATTTATTTGTTTTACATGTAACACAAAATGGCATTGACTGCAGGCACGATGGAGAGATGGAGAATGCCAGCTCCCTGTCTTACCATTGAACCCTTACACATAGAAAAGACCACAGCCATTAATCCACACATAGTGCCTATAAATCTAATAGAATGTGCAGGTCATTACTATTAAAAAAAAGTGTAAAATTGTTAGATGGAAATTAGAGAAATGAGAACTAAAAAGCAGAATTTCTATCTAGAGTTTGTACACTTATATGTTGGTGTTATAGTACTAGGAGACAGAGCACTATAACTACACAAGATAACACGTTTCCTTATGTTAAGACTAACATGAAACATATGTCGATTACTGTAATTTAAAAATACAACATATTTATGTATCATGACAGAAATGTTAGTGAAAAAGAATGCTTCCTGAATATTTAGCAGTTTATGAATTTCCAAAGCGTAAAATGGCAGCAAAAAAGCCTATATGTGTTGTACGCACAAACTAAGTTGACACGCGGTACGGTGGCTGATGGGGGCGACAGTAAATGGGAAATGCATTTCCTGCCGCTTCCATTAGCCATGCTAGAGTACTTGTCAAGGACAATTGTAGAAGTTCTTTAGTTTCTGGTGTGAAAATACGCTACTGATACTGATTTTTACTTAGATTAACCGCATATGTCTTATAATTTGCTTAGAATAAATCAGTCTACATAACTTAATCATGCAAGCCACGATACTTCACTTAAAATCGTTAGTATTCTGTTTTTCTTTGTAGCTGGTTACATAACACAAAATAACCTCATGTAGGTAGCAACTGACGGTCTGGTAAACTGACATATGGCCGGGAGAACCGTGTGCTGATTTTCTTCTTTTCCTTTATTGTAATTTCACCGCCCTGCCTCATATGGATAGGGGAGGGCTTGCAGTGGCACAGTCCGCCACGCTTCAGCCGACTGGCTTTTCAAAAAATATATAAATGGGAACTCATACATAAAAAGGGCGAGAAAAGGGGGATATAAAAAACACAGTAGCTATGTGCTGACTGCATGCCCCTCCATATCGGCATCCAGTGAAGCCTGTGGGCTGAGAATGACATGGCGGCCGATCAGTACCATCGGGCGTTCATGGCCTGTCTGGGCGGCGTTTAGTTTAGTTTTAGATAGCAACAGAACTTTTGAGGGAAAGTGTAAGTAAATATCCAATATAATACAGTGAAGCGCCAAAGAAACTGGTATAGGCATGCATATCCAAATACGTGATGACTGGGTGTTGTGTGATGTCCTTAGGTTAGTTAGGTTTAAGTAGTTCTAAGTTCTACGGGACTGATGACCATAGCTGTTAAGTCCCATAGTGCTCAGAGCCATTTGAACCATACAGTGACATGTAAACAGGCAGAATACGGCGCTGTAGTCGGCAATGTCTATATAAAACAACAAGTGCCTCGCGCAGCTGTTAGATAGCTTACTGCTGCTACAATGGTAATTTATCTAGATTTAAGTGAGTTTGAACGTGGTATTATAGTCTACGCATAAGCGATGGGACACAGCGTCTCCGAGGTAGCGATGAAGTACGGATATTCCCATGTGACCATTTCACGAGTGTACTGTGAATATCAGGAATATGGTGAAACATCAAATCTCCGGCATTGCTGCAGCCAGAAAAAGCTGCAGCAAGAATGGGACCAATGACGACTGAAGAGAGTCGTTCAAAGTGACAGAAATGTAACCTTTCCGCAAATTGCTGCAGATTTCAGTGCTGGGCCATCAACAAGCGTCAGTGTGCAAACCATTCAATGAAACATTATTGATATGGGCTTTCGAAGCTGAAGGCCCACTCATATACCCTTGATGACTGTACGACACAAAGCTTCACACCCTGCCTGGGCCTGTCAACACCGACATTGGACTGTTGATGACTAGAAACATGTTACCTGGTCGGAAAAGTCTTGTTTCAAATTGTATCAAGTGGATGGGCTTGTACAGGTATGGAGATAACCTCACGAATCCATGGACCTTGCATGTCATCAGAAGACTTCAAGCTGGTGGGTGCCCTGTAATGGTGTGGGACGTGAGCAGTTGGAGTGATATGGGACCTCTGATATGTCTAAATACGACTCTGACTGGTAACATGTACATAATCATCCTGTCTGATCACTTGCATCCGACTCTGTGCATTCCGACGAACTTGGTCAATACCAGTAGGACAATGCGACGCTCCACACGCCCAGAATTGCTACAGAGTGGCTCCAGGAACATTCTTCTGAGTTTAAGCACTTCCGCTGGCCACCAAACTCCCCAGACATTGTTGAGCATATCTGGGGTGGCTTGCAACGTGCTGTTCAAAAGAGACCTCCACCCCCTCGTACTCTTTCGGATTTATGGATGGCCCTGCACTTTTCATGGTGTCATTTCCCTCAAACACTACTTCAGACATTAGTCAAGTCCATGCCACGTGCTCTTCTTCGTGTTCGCGGGGGCCCTACACGATATTAGGCAGATGTACTGGTTTCTTTGGCTCTTGAGAGTAATACGATACTGTTCGAAAATTCTGGCGACGATCGCATATATCATAAATACCGATAACCTTTCAAGTATTCGTATTTTCAGCGAAATACTAACACTAGTTGGTAGTCGCTACTGCTTGGTACGGTAACTGAAAAGCATGTACACAGCAGGTGACACAGGATCGGCAAAAGTAATTAAAATGCTGCCGGTATTAAATTGGCGAAAGGCTTTTTGAACGGAATATTGATTGAAAAATGCGATTATAGTATAAAGCCACAAAATTTGTTCAAACCGGGTATTCTTCTAACAGCTAGTAGGAATAAAACAATTCAATTTTGTAAAGTCTAAACAAAATAACGAAAGAACATCTGGATTACACTAGATGTATCATTGTTTCCACAGACGTACAGTAATGTGTGTGGAGCATGTTACAGAAGGCTATATTGGCTATATATTTTACACTAGAACCGAGAAGTTTATGTTTAATGTTCATTACACAGATCCTCCTTACTATAGACCCAGCAAATAGCAGCCTGAATGCCCACTGTGTAACAGATTGATGCGACCATTAGCAGGACATGGGGCTCACACAGGCAGTAGAAAACGAAATGATTCACGAATAATAGAATAACATGTTGTTGTAGACTGCTTTATAAAGGATGGGTACAATGGATCTCCCGACATTGTGCAACTATCACCGTAAATGCAATTTGCAGAGTCTAAAAACTGATGGAATAACTGCATTTAAGAGCCATTTGTTTGCTAAATTGGTAAAAACTTAAAGACTTACACTGAAATTCAGCTAGAGTGTTATCGGAAAACATGGAGTCTTGCTACTGACAATGGTAATATCGACTACACTAAGAATGAATTTTCGCCCATTATGGGGCCGTTTTTGCGGCAATACTGCAGTCGTCAAGAACGACTAAATTTGGTTCAGCCTACTGCAAGGTGTTGTGTTATGGTACAGGAACTTAAAATTTTTTCTGATGTGCGTAATGAATAAAATGTAACTGCACCATATTCGATTTCAGCAAACCAACTTTAGAGTCCTTATTGAAAGTGAAACACAGTAGGTTTACGTTACAAAGATATGTCATTTTTATAACCCATGCCTGCTGTGTAATTTACAATAAGTAAAATGGATGTGTCAAAACTGAAAGTTACGTAGTTATCTCTTAGTGATTACACTTATATGCATATACAGTGGTTACAGAAGACAATATTAACACCCACATTATATTTTGTAGAACCCTCTTTGGCGGACAGAACAACCGGAATTGTCCTGTGGCTCGAATTGCACACGTTTTAGGTATACGTCATGTGATTCTTTTACCCCTGCTCGGAAAGGAACTAGCCGAATTACTTTAGAGATGACGGTGTTAGGCCAGTCATTACTGTTACACTATACACCGCAATGGCCTGTTCATATTCAAAAGTTATAGTTCCGCAGTCCAGAAAACGTGTATTGTGTCATCCTCACAATCAACTATCAAATCTCCAATAATTTCAGTCGTGTGCATATTAATCGCTTATGTGACAAATCTTGTGATACTGAATGAACAGCCACCCAAAATAATATCCAAACCCGTCCTGTGTTGAGGAATAGTTGCTAGACGAAATGAAATCCATTTTGAGACCGAAAGAAAGAAAAAGAAAACACCCACCACCAAGAAATTATCTGATTGGGACGGAAATCGGTAAATGTGATGTGCATGAAAAGAAAGACAAACGATTGCAGTTTTAGAAAAAAATGTGTGATATGTTCAGTCGAAAAAAATTGAGGAAGTCAGTAACATGGTGCTCCACTTCTGGCCATTATACAAGCAGCTATTCGTCTTGGCAGTAATTGACAGAGTTGTGGGATGTCCTCCTGGGGAATGTCGTTCCAAATTCCGTCCGATTATCGGATTAGATCGTTAAAATCCCGAGCTGGTTGGCGGCCCCTGCCCATAATACCCCAAACTTTCTCAATTGGGGAGAGATCTGGTGACCTTCCCGGCCCAGGGAGAGTTTGTAAAGCATGAAGACGGGCAGAAGCAACTCTCTCCGTTTGCAGGCGAGCATTATCTTGCTGAAATGCAAGTCCACGATGCTTTGTGATGAAGGTCAACAAAACGTGGAGTAGAATATCTCCAAAGTACTGCTGCGCTGTTAAGGTGCCGCTGATGATAACCAAAGGATCTTGGTAAGAAAAGAAATGGCACCCCAGCCCATCACTCCTGGTTGGCAGACTGTATAGTGAGAGAGAGTTAGCTTGGATCCCACAGCTGTCCATGGCGTCTCCAGACCATCTTCGGCGTGGAATCTCATTGACTGGAATACAATTGTCTTCAGTGAGGAGTCTCATTTAGATCTGAGCCCTGATCAGCGCGAAGACGTGTCTGGAGATGCCCAGGAGAGCAGTGGGGTACAAATCTGCCATATGGCCCGACAACAAAAAGTGATAGTCCGCTTTTCATAGCAGGACCAATTTGCTTGTGATCTGCGGCACAGTTACAGTACAGCAGTACATCGAAGATATTCTATGCACTGTTTGTTGCCCTTCATTGCATGCCATTCTGAGCTTACATTTCAGCAAGGTAATACCTGCCCGCACATGGCGAGACATCCAACGACTCTATCAGTCAAGGCCAAGCCGAATAACTAGCTTGCATAAGGGCCAGAAGTAGACCAACACATTATTCACTTGTGCGATTTGTGCAGCACTTTCCCTTGAATAAATCATCCAATTTTTTTCTCAAATTGTAATTATTTGTTTGTCTTTATATGTACATCACATCTACTGATTTCAATCCCACTCGGATAATTCCTTCGTGGTACGTCTTCTTTTTCTTCTATAGCGTATTTTCATTGGTCAGCATTCTAAGATTCATTCTTCTAGCGCTGCTGAAGTATTCTCATTTCGTTCACGTGGTTTTAAGAGGTCTGACAACAGCAGCACTACCATGAATTTATGCTTTCTGCAGTATTGTCTCACGCGTTTCGTTGATACGATTCTCTAGACGCATATTAAGCGCAGCTGTCACCTTTGAGGCACAGACCGGTCTCAGTCCTCTTTAATGCAGTCCTGTGTCTATAGATAACTAAAATTGCTTACTCTTACAGTAAAACATTTAGCAGATGAACTTTCTACTTTAATCTCGTATGCTCACATAACACGACACTATATTTGTGACAACTGTCTCCTATTCCTTGGCGAATAATCCTCGTCCAAGGTCTGTTAGATCTAATATTACACCTCCAGTGCAACTACACAGTATCACTCTAGTTACAGAGGGAAAACAATAAAATTTCTTAAACTTATGTCAAAATTCGCTATTGCAGAAGTTACGCCATCACCTAATTTTTATTACTTGTTGTTGTTGTGGTCTTCAGTCCTGAGACTGGTTTGATGCAGCTCTCCATGCTACTCTATCCTGTGCAAGCTTCTTCATCTCCCAGTACCTACTGCAGCCTACATCCTTCTGAATCTGCTTGGTGTATTCATCTCTCGGTCTCCCTCTACGGTTTTTACCCGCCGGCGCTGCAGCCTGGAACCGCAAGACCGCTACGATTGCAGGTTCGAATCCTGCCTCGGGCATGGATGTTTGTGATGTTCTTAGGTTAGTTAAGTTTAACTAGTTCTAAGTTCTAGGGGACTAATGACCTCAGCAGTTGAGTCCCATAGTGCTCAGAGCCATTTGAACCATTTTTTTTAACCCTCCACGCTGCCCTCCAATACTAAATTGGTGATCCCTTGATGCCTCAGAGCATGTCCTGCCAAACGATCCCTTCTTCTAGTCAAGTTGTGCCACAAACTCCTTTTCTCCCCAATTCTATTCAATACCTCCTCATTAGTTATGGCGCCGGCCGTGATGGTCTAGCGGTTCAGGCGCTCAGTCCGGAACCGCGCGACTGCTACGGTCGCAGGTTCGAAACCTGCCTCGGGCATGGATGTGTGTGATGTCCTTAGGTTAGTTAGGTTTAAGTAGTTCTAAGTTCTAGAGGACTGAGGACCACAGATGTTAAGTCCCATAGTGCTCAGAACCATTTGAACCATTAGTTAAGTGATCTACCCATCTAATCTTCATCATTCTTCTGTAGCACCACATTTCGAAAGCTTCTATTCTCTTCTTGTCTCAACTATTTATGGTCCATGTTTCACTTCTATACATGGCTACACTCCATACAAATACTTTCAGAAACGACTTCTTGACACTTAAATCTATACTCGATGTTAACAAGTTTCTCTTCTTCAGAAACGCTTTCCTTGCCATTGCCAGTCTACACTTTATATCCTCTCTACTTCCACCGTCATCAGTTATTTTGCTCCCCAAATAGCAAAACTCCTTCACTACTTTAAGCGTCTCATTTCCTAATCTAATACCCTCAGCATCACCCGACTTAACTCGATCCGGAACCGATTTAGGCCAGGAAAAAAATTAGTTATCATTTTGGCCAGCAGATGCAAATGTGTCGCTGTACAGCATCTCGTCGACGTCTGCAGTGCTCATTGAACAAATTATACAAGCGGCGGTTAATAATAAAATCAACGTTCTGAGTTTCTCACTTGTTTGGCCTTTTCTACGCACGCCCCTTTCCTAAACCATTACTCATCAAATGCAAATTATATTGTGTAAGGACATAAAATACACAACAGACTATCACTAAATCATTTATGGTTCTAATTACGTGCAAAACCAACAACCGAACAAAAAAGGAGATGTCATCGGTTCCCATTTTTTCTCTTACACATTCCTTTGTGTGTCTTCCCTACCCATGCTACCAATACTACAGGAATCCTACCATTTACTACGCCATTTATATACCTGTGCCAGAACCACTGAACCGTAGTTTTGGCAGAGCGCAACTGTAGTGATGCTACGTTCTAGTGTATGTACGTAATTCGGCGCTCATATTCATCTCATTTAAAATGTATTTGATTAACCTATCGATTACTCAACGGAAATATGCCTATTTATTGCATCGTGGATGACAAGAACTGCTGTGAATGATGCAGTCAGTTATGGTAGGTTTCCGGAATACGTCTCTTTTAACTGTCAGGCCCAAAAAGTTAATACTCCCATTTTCCTCAAATTCTATGGTGAAGCTGATATTCTCTTGTAACTGATTAAATCTTGGGTAACATGTATTAGCTTCGCCAAGAATATCACCGGAAAACGCTTGCGTATCATCTGCATAACGGCGAAAGTATATGACTTTCTTAGCTAGGTAACCGTGATTTTCAAAAAACTTGCTTTCGATACGACCTAAAAACACAGATTGGTTATAATTAAAGTGCAGCTACTCACAGAGGTCCAGTGTGGGCTGTATTAATCGTATGGCAATGAAACTTGGTTGATATGCTAATCCGGAAACGATTTACGCCAGAAAAAAATTAGTTATCATTTTGGCCAGCAGGTGCAAATTTGTCACTGTACAGCATCTCGTCGACGTCTCCAGTGTTCACTGAACAAATTATGTAAGTGGTGGTTAATAATAAAATCAACATTCTGCGTTTCTCGCTTGTTTGGCCTTTTCTACCCACGTCCCTTTCCTAAATCATTACATATGGAAACGTTTCTACACCTGTATGTCTTTCTCGCATTCACCTGATGTCCAAATTTGCAATAATTATTTTCAAGTGTAAAGCAGTTCCTCATTAACGCTTTAGAATAACTACCAAGTTTTGCTGCCGTACTACAGTTACAACCAACACTAGACATTTGTGAGTAACTGCACTTTGATTATAACCACCTAACATATTTTCAATTGTCCCTGACAGGCACTTCCCCATAGCTAGACCTTCTTTTTATTCATATGTGTGTTCACTGAAGATTAAGCTGTTCGTAGATAAAACTGATTCAATGTGGTCATCTAATTTAGATCCTATCGAAAACAATTTCTTTAAATTCCGATGACCTAACTAGGGAAGACATACACTATAGCCATTACCTAGATGATACATTCTTGTTCGATGGCACTCTTGACGGAGGTAATACATGTCACCAACAATTTAATCAGTTACATACGAACATCAGTTTTATCGCAGAACATAAATAAAATGAGAGTATTTAGTTGTTGGACCTGTCAGTTAAAAGAGAGAGGTAGCCACTTTTCAAACATATTCCGGAAACTCACCACATCTGATTGCAGAATCCGCAGGAGTTCTTGCCATCCACAAGTACATAAATAGTCATATACTGCAGCGCCAGAGAAACTGGTATAGGTATGCGTATTCAAATACAGAGATATGCAAACAGGCAGAATACGGCGCTGCGGTCGCCGACACCTATATAAGACAAAAAGTGTCTGTCGCAGATGTTAGATCGGTTACTGCTGCTACAATAGCAGGTTATCAAGATTTAAGTGAGTTTGAACTCTGTGTTGTAGTTGGCGCACGAGTGGTGGGACACATTATCTCCGAGGTAGCCATGAAGGGATTTTCCCGTAGGAGCATTTCAGAGTGTATCGTGGATATCAGAAATCCTGTAAAACATCAAATCTCCGACATCGCTGCAGCCAGAAAAAGATCCTGTAAGAAAGAGACCAACGACGTCTGAAGAGAATCGTTCGACGTGACAGAAGTGCAGCCCTTCCGCAAATTGCTGCAGAGATCAGTGCTGGGCCATCAAGTGTCAGCGTGCAAACCATTCAACGAAACGCCTTTCAGACCCACTCGTGTGCCCTTGATGACTGCACGTCATGAAGCTTTACACTTCGCCTGGGCCCGTCAACACCGTCATTGGACTGTTGATGATTGCAAAGATGTTGCCTGGTCGAACGAGTCTAGTTTCAAATTGTATTGAGCGGATGGACATGTACGGGTGTGGAGACAACCTCACGAATCCGTGGACCCTTCATGTCAACAGGGGACTGTTCCAGCTGTTAGAGACTCTGTAATGGTGTGGGGCGTGTGCAATTGGAGTGATTTGGGACCCCTGATGCGTCTAGGTACGACTCTGACAGATGACACGTACGTAAGCATCCCGTCTGATCACCTGCATCAATTCATGTCCATTGTGCATTCCGACGGACTTCGGCAATTCTGCAGTACAATGCAACACTCCACTCCTCCGGAATTGCTACAGAGTGGCTCCAGGAACACTCTTCTGAGTTTAAACACTTCCGCTGGCCACCAAACTCCCCAGACATGAACATTATTAGGAATATCTGGGATGCCTTGCAAGGTGCTATTCAAAAGAGATCTCCATCCTTCGTACTCTTACGGATTTATGGATAGCCCTACAGAATTCATGGTGTCAGTTTCCTCCAGCACTACTTCAGACATTAGTCGAGTCCCTGCCACGTCGTATTGAGGCACTTCTACGTGCTCGCAGGAGCCCTACACGATATTTGACAGGTTTACTAGTTTCTTTGGCTTTTCAGTGTATTTCCACACAGCGATTAACAAGTTAATCGAATACCCTTCAGACTAGGCAAATGTTAATACTGAATTACACACACGGGAGAAGGTAGCATCATATAATGGCTATGACCCAATATTAGTTATGATATTATAGAGGAGAAACAGAAAGAACGTAGTAAGAATAGAAATCAGATCAATAGAAATCAGATATTATTAGAAAAGAGGAAGCAAGTACAAAAAGATACGTAGATAATATTACCATACTGGGGTCACATTTCTGACAAAATAAGTCTTTTGTTTGGAATATCGAGGCCGTAAACTGGCTTCAGAGCGGAGAGCAATGTAAGATCACGTCTTATACACGAGATGGATAAGAACCAAACAAACAACATGTAGTAAATGTTTTCAATTTTATGTTGGACAAACAGGGAGAAACTCCAAAACTAGATTTGGCGAATAAATTAATGTTAGTGCAACCAGTCACTCAGCATTCAGCGCTCATTGAAGAGAACACAAACTTTCTGCTAATGACACTGACAAAAACATCACCATTCTCCATGATCAAAGACAGGTTATTAAATATTCTAGGACAAACTGATATACACAGCCATATGATAAAACAACTGGACAACGTACTTAATGAACAAAGAGAGTTATGCAATAAGATGTACATGCAAAATTTCAAAAATGGTTTAAGTAAATAAGTTTGATTTGGAGTCTAAATCCTACATGTAAAGTTGTCTAATTTGACGTGATACGTTGGATTGCTTTGCAATTTTATATCTTTTGTATACTAATCCTTCATATGCCAATTGTCGTAAAACAGTAATTTATACGTATGAATAAATGTCGCAGATGTCTATATATGATCTTAGAAACACCAAAAGACAGGTATTGTAGTCCCTTTGACCTGTCAGTTCCATCTTTACACTATATGACAGCTATGTCAAATGTTATCAAGAATTGTCACTGTCTAAGATTTGACAGCAGTAACATACATGACAACCTTCATACTATGTTATATGACAGATTTCTGATTCCATCGTATTAAGTGACATATATGTCACTGCTGTGGAGGTGCTTAATGCAAATAGACATATATTAAAAAATGGTTCAAAAGGCTCTAAGCACTATGGGACTTAACATCTGATGTCATCAGTCCCCTAGACTTAGAACTACTTTAATCTAACTAACCTAAGGACATCACATACATCCATGCCCGAGGCAGGATTCGAACCTTCGACCGTAGCAACAGCGCGGTTCTGGACTGAATCGCCTAGAACCGCTCGGCCACAGCGGCCGGCTCAGCTTGGCATTTAGGCTGTGGCGTGCTACATGCGTTGCTAGGTTGTAGAGGAGTTATGACGCGCCACTCGCAGCAGTGACACCAGGGAGAAACGAAATTTATGCCACAACCTGACTAAAAGAAGGAATCAGTTGACGGGACACGTACTGAGGCATCAAGAAATCGTCAGTTCTGAAGCTGAGGGAAGTAGGGAAGCGGGGGGCGGGGGTATTATTATTCCAAAAGTAATCACCGAATTTACTCCTACATTTATCCCGCTGTTAGACAAGACGGTCAGTACCTTCATGGGGAAAAATGTTTACAGTTGCCTAGGGAATGATGATTGTACTCAGATGTACACCTCTTCGACGTTTATGACTGTCTTTATTCAAGGCTCAAAGCTCCAAAAATATGGAAATCGCCCGGGGAGAGATCGGAACTGTATGTGTAAGGGCTTCCCAGAGAAACGTCTGCATCGTCGTAGAAATAACAGTTACACCCGCTCCGTGAAACTCATGATGACCTTTCTCTTTGACTGTGATGGCCCTCTGCTCTTTGACTTTCTGGAACACAGTGCTTCAATTAACGCTCAACGATACGTGGGCACTACTAAAATAACAACAACTACTACTAATCGCGTAGGCTGTTGAAATCCTACATGTTGTTGAAGTTGGCCCTCCTGAACCCAATGATTCCACGATCACAAGACGGTCGCGAGATCTCGGCCAGTACGAGGAGCAATATCGCAGAACGATAAACCCCATTCTCGATACGTCACTATTCTACCAACACATATTGGTACAAGTAGACATTTCTTCTTCTTATACGAGCTATATCACAGTCACAGTCTTTACACAAACAAACAACATTCCACTGTGACATCTGAATGTGTAAAGCGTTGCGTAATCTGTCCTTATATACAGAATATTACTGACGTTACGCCTGTCTACATCGTACCGCTGCTCTGAATGTAAATTCAGGCAGGGGGGAAGAAGGAAGATTAGAATGTAACGTCCCGTTGACAGCGAGGCATTAGAGAAGGGGCACAAACCATTCTGGCCCTTGCAGAGGTATTATTCTTGCATTCGCCTCACATGATTTTGGGAAAACAAGGAAAACCTAAATCTGGATGGCAGGATGGACATCTAAGCCATCGTCCTTCCGAATGCTAGTCCAGTGAGCTAACCACTACGCCTCCTTACTCGGGGTTAATACATGGGATAACAAGTAAATTTTAGAGGAATCCGCACGCTTTTGTGAAAATCTATCAACTTTCCGAGAATAACGAGAAATAAAATACTGACAAATTTTCGTTTTTAAGAAGGTTATGATTTTCTTACAGAAACTCATATTATAGGTACAGATAGGTTTTTAGTTTTTATTTTTACTTTTAAAAATAAGATAGGATTGATTTACAAATTAGTATGAAAACTTCCATTTGCTGTCTTGGGCCAATTTTTTATTAGTTTTTATAGTTCCGTTCTCTAGGAGAGCAACTCATGTGAAGAGTGTCTTCATAATGGACGTTCGTCAACTTTGAATCCAATTTATTTTCCAAAACATTGTTTCAAATACCGGTAGAGCCAGACATAGAAGCAATGTAAGTAGTCAGTCTTTTGCAATTTTCATACTTCGGGAAAGATGTTTGCTCCCAAACTCTTTACTATATACAGTTTTGTACATTTTCTTGGAAATATCTTTGTCCAAGTGAAGTGAAGTGAAGCGAATGCTTTGGGAAATAGAACAACTTTGTAGGCACATCAGTCCAACGTGCTGACTAAGAAACACCATGTGGCGATTTTAAGCTTCCCTATTTCTGCAAAGTATTGGACTCCTCAAACTTTCCTGCCTAGATCTGTTATAAAAGTTAAAACTACTGCACTGTCTATTTAGTAAATCTTCCTCTTGTGTTTAAGTATTGTGACAAAATCAGTATATTCTTGATTTTCACATCGTTTTCAACGATATTTATTGTGTGACGGAAAGCAGGCGCACTTTGTATAAGATCACATATTTACTTCCCGTTTCCATATATATCGATAGTTAGTGCATTTAAATATTGGAGAATGTCTTTCAGGAAAGCCACATCCAGCATATTGCCCTCGTTTGCTATGGATTGCGGATATTCACTTGCTTATTGTGTTTCATAAGTTTTCGAAGTTTGAGGTTCATTGTTATTTTATGTTCCAGGAACGTCGTACTGCTTGTCCTTTGCTTAGCTAATGAAAAAAATCGGTTCAAATGGCTCTGAACACTATGGGACTTAACTTCTGAGGTCATCAGTCCCCTAGAACTTAGAACTACTTAAACCTAACTAACCTAAGGACATCACACACATCCATGCCCGAGGCAGGATTCGAACCTGCGACCGTAGCGGTCGCACGGTTCCAGACTAGCGCCTAGAACCGCTCGACCCTTAGCCAATGAACCTTTTTGTGTTACAGTAAGTGAGAATAATCCGAATCACATTCAGACAGGAACCCACTGAAATGTCTGTGCTGACGAGCAAAACGAGAACTCATAAAGTTGACCAACTTGACCAAGCTGTCCATTACCCCATCCACCGTAATACCGAGTTTGCCACAAAGCACTGTCTGATCGTTTATGCACTGGTAAGAATTCCTATCCCTGATATTCTCTACCAAGCGTTTTCCTTTGCCCATCGTCGCCAAGGCAATGTCAGTTGTAGGGAAAGTAAATTTACCATACCTAATGTTTAGTTTTATAATGAATTCATAAAAAGTCTTTATCAAGTCTTCTTCGTGAGCCTTGCCTGAAACCACAATAATCCTAGCAATTGGCCGGCCGAAGTGGCAGAGCGGTTCTAGGCGCTACAGCCTGGAACCGCGCGACCGCTACGGTCGCAGGTTCGAATCGTGTTCGGGCATCGATGTGTGTGATTTTCTTAGGTTTAAGTAGTTCTAAGTTCTAGACGACTGATGACCTTAGAAGTTAAGTCCCATAGTGCTCAGAGCCGTCCTAGCAATTCATCCTTAAATACCTTATCTTTAATATAAAAAAATCGCACAAAAACTGATATGCTTCATTAACAACAATGTCATATATTCTTGTAAAGCAATGGGCTAGCATCTGTCTTTTGTAAAAGTTCGAGCAAGTTGCTTTTGTTGACAGCAGCCAAATTTAATGTTCTTCTTGTATTGTTTCTTGCAGACAACGGAACACCTTGCATAGGGGTGACAATGTTTTCTTTTTCCCCATGAAGTGCAGTGGTCACCTCCAACATAACATTTTTTTACTATGTCAAAGTCTGAAAATGCTTTCTGGTTCTCATTAAACTTTCAGCTCGCATCCTGCGGTGCTTTCTTGATCGCTCCTGCACCAAGCTAGAATGGTCTTGCAATTTTTCTGAGATTTTAAATATGCTTGAAGTTTATCTTCACGCCCTACACTGTCAGGAGGAAAGTTTTTGTGGAACTTGTGAGGATCTGTTTTGTAGTATAGCATTAAATTAGTATTTTTAACAAGGGCGAGGCTTTGTTGCATGTGAAGTAAACTGGAACTGTTTTGGCGTTATCAGGCAGTGTAAAATATTACTGTTTGGCTCAGACAGTCAGAAACTTTCTATTTTCACTGGCGACATTAGGCTATTTTGGATACTTATTGATTGATGCATAAAATATTATTAGTACACGTCAATAAAAGAGCCAAACGAACGTCCGCGTCGCATGAAGTCTCGTCGATGAATGTCATCCTCTCCGGCCTCTCCAGGCCCCCGGCCTGCTAGTATCCACATTGCAACACACGCTTTCGGCGACAAGGGTGTAAACACACCTGGCGGGGATCCTAGCAGCGTAGTTTCCGCTGCCAAACAAACTGAAACATTGCTGACTTTGAAGGAAAGTAAACAATGAATCCTGGTCTCCTAGCGCATCAAAGGCGATGCTCGAGAATGCACGCACAGATTTTTTTTTTTTTTCTACGAGTAATTTACTTTACTTTATTTCAACATTAGCAATGTTGAAATTTATCTGCGACATCAGTTCGAATCTTGGTATGTTCGAGCACCCGTACGCCACATAGAAATATGCTCAAGCATGCTCTGATCTGCTCTCCGCTAGATGTGTCTCAGCATTAAGGCAACATACAATTGACTAGTCGCCAGACAGCCGCCTGGCAGCGTTGTTGAGTTTAGACATGTCATCATGCTAGTGTAAGACAGAGTTACGAGTCTACTATAAAAAGCTGTTGCGCCTTCTGTTCAGTAGTACTATTGCTATTGTGAAAGGACTTATCGGCACGCGCAACGAGAGACAACGACCTCTTGAATTTAGATTTTAAAACATTTATTCCTGGCACAGTTTTCAGCCTTCCGCTTTATGAATACCGACTGCGGTCCATCAGTTGCCAGCCGTTCTGCTAATCATCTGCATAGAATGTGGAACACTTCATTTCATGCCAGTATGTCGTGTGTCTTTGCAATTTCCGTGACAAACAGCGTATTAGTAGTAGACTCCGATTCGCGAAATTACTAAACGTTACTGCGTAAGATATGAGGAAATTGTTCAGTATGAATGTTTTAACAACAGCGAGTTACTCATGAAAGGAGGATCAGATACAGGAGAAGGATTTTCATCAGTTATGGTGCTGCTTTAGCTAATCGATTGACAAGCACTGCAGTGACGTACAACTTACGATCACAAAACGCATGTAATGACTCTGAGCACTATGGGACTCAACTGCTGTGGTCATAAGTCCCCTAGAACTTAGAACTACTTAAACCTAACTAACCTAAGGACAGCACACAACACCCAGCCATCACGAGGCAGAGAAAATCCCTGACCCCGCCGGGAATCGAACCCGGGAACCCGGGCGTGGGAAGCGAGAACGCTACCGCACGACCACGAGATGCGGGCAAAACGCATGTAACACGGAAAGGCACTGAACAGTAACATCTGTACAGAGGTTACTGATACTGTTGTCAACCGTCCTCGTGTACTGTTGTTTCATGTACAGTCCTAATACTCGTCTACCTTGTGCAGGTCATTCATCTACGCATAACTAGTAAAAGCTGGCCACTGTTATAAAGTGCTGGACTCCGTCTCCGATTTTGATCCCTCACATTTCCTTCCATCACCAAATTAGCTATTCTCTGATGCCTCAGTGTGACTCGTACCAAGTATCCAACTCACCTCACTCTTTTAGTTAACTAGTGCTACTAATATCTTTTCCTCCGGATTCAACTCAGAATCTCTTCATTAGTAATCCAACATACCCACCCATTCTTCAGCATTCCTCTGAAAAAATACACTCTCTAGTCTACATCTCATATCTTCTTACCTTGTTCAAAGATAGCAGAACTCTTCTACTTGTCATCGTACTTCTGTCAGCGTCAGTATTAGTATTCGTACTTCCTCATCATCAACTGACTTAACTCAGTGAAATTCCATCATCTTTTTTTACTTCTCATATTCTTTATTTTATAGCCTCTTTTCATAAAGACACTATCCATTCTGTTCAACACGCCTTCAGACAAGTTTGCCGCCTCTGACAGAATTGCAGCATCATCGGGAAATCTTGAAGTTTTTTTTCTACCTGTACTTTAAGTATCTTTCTAAATTTCTCCGTGCTTTGTTAACTATTTCCTTAAGGTACACAATGAACAATGTCATAGTTAGACTACAACCGTGTCTTACTCCCTTCTTAGCCCTGCTTCCCCTTCATGTCATTCGACCCTTTGAACTGCAGTCTGGTCTTTAAAAATTGAAGACCTTCTGGTCGCTGTAATTTATTCCTGATAACTTCATAGTTTCTAACAGTGTATTCGAGCCAAGTTATCACAAACTTTTGTTATAAATTTGTGAATGAAATAAACCAGTCTTCTAAGACAAGTTGTAGAACGAGCATTTTCTCACGAGTTCCTGTAATTGTAGGTACGTTTGTCTTGCTTCAGCTTATCTTCTAAAACAATTCGTAGGTTCGGATCCTACATTTCTGCTGTACTCAAACTGATCTCTCACGTCGGCTGCTACCAGTTCGCCCATCCTTCTGTTGTTGTATCTAGAAGGTAGTGTACCTTATAACACGTAATACTTTTTCTTTGGTACTTTAGTCTAGTGACTGATTTTAGAATCACATGAAGGAATGAGCACTAGAGACCTCCATAAGCAGTTTTCTACACTATTTATTGTTGTTCGTCATGAGGTTGTATTTTCTGCACGTTTGCACATATTTCGCGTTCTGTACATTTAAGTAATGTATAACAAATTAAGTTTACTTGGAATATATTGTTATATCTTCAGTTGCAGAATTTGGTGGTGAGTAAAATGCTATACATTTTTAGAATTGTTTATCTAATGTTAAGCCATAATTCGTCCATCGTGCATGCCTTTTAGCATGGAATATGTAGTACTTGCAGATGAGCCGAGTTTCTTTAATGACTTAGCAATTTACCTGTCTGGAAATTTCTGTTAGTTTCCAATAGCTCCTATTTGAAATTGTGTTGAACTTGTAATTGGTTTTTGATAAGACGCTACTTAATTTGATTTCATTTACTAATTATTACATAGTTCAGCTTTCCACCATATTTAGTATGGACAGGGACTGCGATTGTTGTGTGCGGATGCAAGCCGAGTTGGTGACACTTCACTCTTAACTTCAGGCTGTGATGGCTTCGGTTACACAGCTTGAGGCTGCAATGGATGGGCACCACTGTTGTGGGACAGCCGTGGGGATCCAACGGACGTCCAGCACGTCAGAGTCCTCTGATCGGTCCTCACCGGTGGCCAACCCAGTTACTGCTGGCACTGAGGCTGACCCTTCACCTGTGGTCGAGTCGGAGGTCGCCCAGGGCGAAGCAGGTGGCGGAAGACTTCCCAGGCAGCCACACGTAAGGCCTCCTCGGTTTGTCTGACCAACAGGTTCCAGGTTCTGTGTGTGGCTGACACTGTCACTGAGCCAGGTGCTGTCGCCTGTCCTGTTTCGGAGGAAACCACTCAGCCTGCAAGATCTGGGCAATCGCAGGGGGTGGGATTGTTGGTAGCTGGGAGCTTCAATGTTAGGCACGTTATGGGGCCCCTTATGGACTTGGCTGACAAGGGTAAAAAAACCAAGGTACACTCTGTGTACATACCGGGTGGAGTCACTCCAGATGAGGAAAGGATCCCATCCCAAAGGATGCCATGAAGAACATAGGCTCCAGCCAACTGCAGGTGGTTGCTCACGTCGGTATCAATGATGTGTGTCACTTTGGATCAGAAGAGATTCTCTCTGGTTTCGAGCGGCTAACAGAACTGGTAAAGGCTGCCAGTCTTGCTTGCAAGATGAAAGCAGAGCTGACCATTTGCCGCATAGTCGACAGGACTGATTGCGGACCTCTGCTACAGAGCCGAGTGGAGGGTTTGAATCAGAGGCTCAGACGGTTCTCCGACCGTGTAGGCTGCAGATTCCTCGACTTGCGCCAAAAGGTGGTTGGGTTTCGGGTTCTGCTGAATAGGTCAGGTGTCGACTATACGCAGGAGGTGGCTACACGTGTAGGGGCTGTGTGGGGTGAACTGGGCGAATTTTTAGGTTAGAGGGTCTCGGGAAAACACAAGAAGGGCTTCAGTCACAAAGGGTGCAGGCTGAACACAGGAAGAACGTAGATAAAGGAACCATTGGTATAACAGTGGTAAATTGTTGTAGCTGTGTTGGGAAAGTACCAGAGCTCCAAGCGCTAATAGAAAGCACTGATGCTCAAATCGGTATAGGCACTGAAAGCTGGCTAAAGCCGGATATAAGCTCAGCCGAAATTTTTGCGAAGAACCTAACGGTGTGCTAAACACGATTGGCGGTGGTGTGTTTGTTGCTGTCGGAAGTAGTTTACTGTTGCGAAATTGAAGTAGATACTTCCTGTGAGTTAGTATGGGCAGAGATCATTGTTGGCAACCGTAATAAAACAATAATTGGATCCTTTTACCGACCTCCCAATACAGATGATACAGTTGCTGAAAGGTTCAAAGAAAACTTGAGTTTGATTTCAAACACGTACCCGACTCATGTGATAACAGTTGGTGGTGACTTTAATTTACCCTCGATATGTTGGCGAAAATATGTATTTAATTCCGGAGGTACGCATAAAATATCACACGAAATTGTGCTAAAAGCATTATCTGAAAATTATTTCGAGCGAATATAAACGGTTGTGAAAACACACTTGACCTCTTAGCAACAAATAATCCTGAGTTAATAACGAGCATCAAAACTGATTCAGGGATTAGTGAACACAGAGTTGTCATAGCGAGACTGAATATTGTAATCCCCATATCCTAGAAAAATGTGCGAAAACTGTACCTACTCAAAAAAATCAGATAAAAATTCACTTGACGCCTTTCTAAGAGACAATCTCCACTCATTCCAAATTAATAATATAAGTGTAGACCAGATGTGGCTTAAATTCAAAGAAATAGTATTGACAGCACTTGAGAGACTGATACCAAATAAATTAACAAACGACGGAGCTGATCCTCCTTGGTACACAAAACGGGTTAGAACACTGTTGCAGAAACAACGAAACAAACATGCCAAATTGAAACAGACGCAAAATTCCCAAGATTGGCGATCTTTTACAGAAGCTCGAAATTTAACGCGGACTTCAATGCGAGATGCTTATAACAGTTTACGCAACGAAACTTGGTCTCGAAGCCTGGCAGAAAATCCAAAGAGATTCTTGTCGTATGTCAAGTATGTTAGCGGCAAGAAACAATCAATGCCTTCTCTGCGCGATAGCAATGGAGATACTATCGAAGACAGTGCTGCAAAAGCAGAGTTACTAAACACAGCCTTCCGAAATGCCTTCACTAAAGAAGGCGAAGTAAGTATTCCAGAATTCGAATCGAGAACAGCTGTCAACATGAGTAACGTAGAAGTAAATATCCTCGGAGTAGTGAAGCAACTTAAATCACTTAATAAAAGCAAGTCTTCTGGTCCAAACTGTATACCAGTTAGGTTCCTTTCGGAGTATGTTGCTGGATTTGCTCCATACTTAACAATCATGTACAACCGTTCGCTCGACGAAAGTTCCGTTCCTAAAGACTATAAAGTTGCACAGGTCACACCTATATTCAAGAAAGGGAGTGGGAGTAATCCACTAAATTACAGACCCTTATCGTTAACGTCGATATGCAGCAGGATTTTAGAAGATATATTGTGTTCCAACATTATGAATTACCACGAAGAAAACGGTCTATTGACATACAGTCAACATTGGTTTAGAAAACATCGATCCTGTGAAACACAACTAGCTCTTTATTCACATGAAGTGTTGAGTGCTACTGACAAGGGATCTCAGATCGATTCCGTATTTCTGGATTTCCGGAGGGCTTTTGACACTGTACCACACAAGCGGCTCGTAGTCAAACTGTGTGCTTATGGAATATCGTCTCAGCTATGTGACTAGATTTGTGATTTCCTGTCAGAGACGTCACAGTTCGTAGTAATTGACGGAAAGTCGTCGAGTAAAACAGAAGTGATTTCTGGCGTTCCCCAGTGCAGAGCAGCGATGGTGGTTCAGACAGATTTGTATACCGTTTCCTTGTGTTGTGCGCACTCTGTTCAGTTAGGAATTTCTCTGTTGTTTCGTTCTTTATAGGATTTAAAAGGATGTGTATGAAATGGACCATTGCCTCCCTAATCTTCGAAACGTGCTGTCGGTGATGTAAGTGACATCGTCTGCATTACCGTTACCCTCTAAGTTCTTAGGAAGAGTAGCTTCTTTTTTCAATTTGTAATTTGGCGCCAAACGCTAGAGAGAACAAGTGATACCATCGCCTTAGTTTCCGCCGAAAAATATAATGTCACGGACTACTATCGTATTCATGCGTAACGGTAGGTGGCTTGATAGAATGTTCCTTCTTGTATATCTTAACTTCATACCCTTTAAAGTAGACGTGGGATAAAAGCGACACACTTGCATTGGTTCTGCAAAGTTTCGGTCCTCCATCGTGAAATTTGTAAAGGAACTTGTAATCTGTCTCATAAACCCAGTATTCCTAAATACTAAAATCTGACTGGTGATACGTGAATTTATTATATATATACATCACATACATCCAAGTTTTTGTCATCTGTTTTGAAAATATTTTAGAATTCATACAGGGATCGTTAATAATTTATGTCATGAATAAATTGCTGCCACAAACTTTCAGAAAGAGAAGGAGTGGGATTCAAATCTCAATTTGGCCATGCAGATTTAGCTTTCCTGAACCTTTCCTAAATTAAGAGGAATGCTGAGACGGTTACTAACCAAAGGACACATCTCATTCTTGTTTTTTGCGATCTTGTGTTTTGTATCTAATGACATTATTACAGTAACTCTAACAAAGATATTTGAGCATCACTCTACATAACTTTAAAAAATCACTCACCCATATACACACACACACACACTCCAGATCATTTCATTTACAAAGTTTCATGACCATTTCTCTGCCATGTTTTTTCAGGCAAGATACCGTTTTAGGTGAGAGTGTATGAAGCAGACACAGAAGAGATAAAACGCAGATACAATAAAATATAAATGTGCCCGCCAAAATCCATAAGGGACTAGTATAGCACTTTCAAGGTATTAAAATGTGTGTACCAGTGTACTAAATGTTTTTTATATTTCTGATCCAAACTATGTTTCCTCTACCACTCTTTCATGTAAATTGGCAGTGTACTGACAAACATGATTTTAGTGAGATTCACATACCCTGAATTCAGATTGTGTGCATTGGTTTTGTATCGAATGCTGTGCATATGTCTGCATTTTAATTACGATTTCGATAAGAACCTGTAATGTTTTGCTCGTATCATCAAAATACATTTGTATGTGTGTAAGTGAAAAGCAGCAAAGTACCAAGTACACTGTTATATTGGATTAATCTCCCAACTTTCACTGTATCATTCCATGCCTCAGTAATGCAGATGATCATGATCAAACACAAGTCTCGCTTTATGGTTAGAATGTGCTGTTGATGAGCAAAGAGGCACATGGTACACTGTTTTTGTTTCCATTGCATCAGACCATTAACACAACCATCTCTAAGGTGCATAATTGTTATCAGGTACCAATCTGACTTTATGATTAGAATGAGTTGATGTGACTTCCACAACCAATTAACAGCACTGAGGGCTTTTGAGACATCAGTATGCTACTACTTCTCTTTTTACTTGGTTTATATAGTTTTCGTAAGTGTTATCTGATACTGTTTTCTCACACAGTATGACATACTCAGTAACCATGAAGATTACGGTTCAGTAACTTACAGTCACTGAAGAATTTTGCGATGCATCGTTTTATCAGTCTAACACATAGGTACTGTGGAGAATGTTGGGAAAATAATATGAGTCAGTGTTTTTCAATGTTTTATCTGTTTCTGCTTTCGAATAACAGTATTATTTCTGAATTTTGTAAAGTTTGGAAGACTTCATCTCAGGATGATAAGTATCAATAACGTATGTACTAAGGACTTTGCAACTTATGAAATGGCTTTATTTACGAGTGGTGCTGGTAGCTCATCTACACTTGCTCACGTTTTGAATTTTAATAATTTAATCACCTTAACACACAATAATATTTTTTTGGGAAATATCTTTACACTGCACCTAAGTGATAGACAACGTAGTTTCTTGTCATTTTTGAAGTTCAAGCTTAAAATGTAACACAAGTTAATACAGTTATTAATGCATTCATGAAATCCATCCAGTCTTGTTTTCCCCAGCACTATTATGATTACTTGGTATTCACTTATTCTTCCTATTTTCTTCTTAAAAGTTCTCTCACGCGTTTCGATTTTAGTCATTTTTTTCGTCTAAGAAATTTAATCGAAAATGTTTGTCATTTTGGGCTGGTTGGTACCGTACAAAGGTGAAACATAATTAAAGAGTAAGTAATTCACATATTATTGCACATGATTTTGTCCTTACATACATACTTGCAAACAATCCAACAAATAATTCCCTAACTATGTTATATTGTTCGCTTGTATCTCATAATTAGTCACTACACATTTCCACTCACGTACATGTACACACACACACACACACACACACACACACACACACACACACACACACACACACACATTCAACAACCATGATGATATTCACAACCTTCCATTACAGTCCCTTCGCAGTCACATATTTCTATTTGAAACATTGAAATGGGAACCATCGAAATATGAAAGTAATGTTGAAATTTGAAAGGTGACAGGAATTTGGTATTATCCATCCCAGATCTAGGGCAGTAGGGATACCAACAATATGAATTATACTTTGAAGATATAGGCCAAACTTTCAAATAATAGATTTTATTAAATGCTTTACTGTGTACTATGGACAGATTGTTTTATATTGAATTAAGTTTTTTCTTTATAATTTTGTGGAATCTAAATGTGCCTCTGTTCATGTTATAATGGAGACAGTGATTATTGTAAGAAACACATTTTTATGTCCACAACGGATTAGGTAATGTAGTCACATGATGCAATTAACATCTACTGTTCTGTAATATATATTTTCTTTGAGCTGCATTAATTGTACAGTTTTTTTTCTTTTCCTGTGTGATACAGTTAAGAAATTTTACCCTAGTTTTGGTCAGCTGAATCTTAAAATGTGATTCCATAACTAAGGACTGAGTGCACAGAACTATTGTCTTATTAACATATCATTTATGATAAATCTGTCCTTCACTACTAACATTGACATCTTCTGTAAACAGGACACCTTTGTATATTTTCATTTGAGAACTGAGTCTTTTTAAAGTTCAGCCTGAGTTTTTTACAGGCCATTGTGTTCTAGGTACTAGATTTAGTAGTTATATGTGTAGCAGTAGTAGCAGTACCAGTCAGATGTTTTACTCTTGTTCATTAGAGTGGTGTGGGTTAACTCTAGATAGTCCTTTTTAACACCAATAATAGAGCTTTGTTTAACAGATATAATTTAGTTAGTTCTTTTACTTGTAGCTTCAACAGTTTTTAATATTGCAGTAGGGCTGTAGGTTTTTTGTGAGTTTCTATCTCCTAAATTTGGTTTTTAAGAACTATCTTCTGCAACACTATATTTTCCTTCTTTAATCCTACATGTGTTGATACCTAAGAGTAACCTTATTTTATTATTTATAAAACTGCATCATTTACAGTTCTCAATGAGTGTGATGCCAGAAGTATCCATTAAATGGTTTTGTTAATGAAAACCTATGATAACAGGTAGCAATGGAGTAAAAAAAGAATAAACGCTAAGAAACAGAAAAAGTTGTTTCTAGAAGAAGGAGAACTTTTCAAAAACTAAGTGTAATTTTCAAACTAAGAAAAATGCCACCTGGATGTACTACAGCTACCAAGATTATTATGTCTGTCTTCTTTCTGGTACAGAGGCAAGCAGTCAGGAAATGTGCTTCCTCTAGATATCCTACTTGTAACTAAAATTGGGGGATGACTGATGGTACCCAACTCACTTTTGAGGATAAACTTAGAGAAACTATAGACATCCTTTTCTTGAGGTGCTCAGTTTGTTGATACCAGCAATATCTGTTATATACTGGGGGTACAAGGTTTTAGACAGAAATATTTCCAAGCATATGTGTCTCTCACAGTGCAGCTATAACATAATCCAAAATACATAAACTAAACAGTAAATAGTTTAGAAGGGAACATACCAGAAAACATTATGACTAAAAACTGAAAAACCTGTGTATGGTCAGTAGGCTGAGGTGAAAGGAAGGGAGGAAAACATGAGGAAAACATGAGGAAAAATCACACTACACCTGTGTGTAACTCTTTAACTTTGTAACTCTTATAGGTATTTCATAAATGATATTTAAATTTGAAACTACGAAGATTTACAGTCAACAAAAGGAATAGTAAAATTACAGAATATCTAAAAATTTAAAGTAAACTAAGAATCGAAATGAGATAAGGATAAGATACATGCTCTTGAGTACCAGAGAATAGCTTGAAAAAGTATTATATAAGAAAGGTAATACAGAAGTAAAGTAGAGAATATCTTAACAACTGTAATACAGCTGGAAATACATAAGCTAAACTGCATGTCAGTAATCATCAAGGATTGCTATTTACTATAGGAAATATGTCTATATTATCAAGCAACAGACTACATAACAGTTTGAAATACATTAACAGTAGCAATAAAATTTATAATAAGGTGCGAGGTAAACTAGAGTAAAAGGGAAAGAAAAGACATTGCTGACAGAATTAGAGATATTTAGAGCTTAAATGAAGTTTCAGAGAGGGGAAGCACTAAACTGAGTTTATTATTTAACATTAAACAAAAACTGCATGGCAGATTTTCATCAACCTCCAGCGCTTGCAACACATTCCATTTCCTCCCTATGTTTAACACATGGAGAACCTGGTACTGTGGATGTTCAGGACATATGGAGATAGAATTCTGCAGCTTACAGCTATGTTCATGTTCAGCCAATGTAGCTCCTGTTCCTCCGCCTGATATGCAAATATGAAATGTATTGTAAGTCAAGACAAGTATACAACATGTTGTCTAGTAACTGAGTCTTATTCTTGGTGATAGAAGTTTACTGTGCTATGGTGTCCCTCACAAGGTATGATGTTTTATAGTTGCAGAATTTCAATGTTTTGGCTACATACTCTGATAATCTGTGCTTGGTAAGAGATAGTGCACCACTCCACTTTCTGGAAACATTGAAAGGAAGAGCAGAAAGACAATACAGGAGGGGTATAATTTTCAATTTCTGGTTTTCTTTTCTGTAAGATGTGGTCAGTTGGAACTGGGCTATTGGCATTTGTGGAGGTAATAAATGTCATGGTCTCTAACTCTGCTTGGAAATATTATTTGTACTATGGAACAGAAATGAGGTTGTTAGCATTGCAAATAGAAAGCTGACTCAAATAATGGAAAGCTCAGGTTGTAATATGAACAACATTATGCAAAAGACAAATTGCTACTCACAGTAAAGATGACACGTTGAGTTGCAGACAGGCACATATAAGCTCTCAGCCAAAGCTTTCTTCAGAAAGAGAAATGCACATACATTCACACAGACTAGCACACCTCACATGCATGTGACTGCTAACTTCAGTCATTCCAGCCAGACTGCCTGTCATCTTAAATGGAAAGTTGCACATTTGTGTGCCATTGGCTATTGAGAGCAAGAAGGTAGGCTATTATGTTGGCTGTTGCAGTTTCTCTGTATGCTTTGAGACAACCTCTTTGTTAACTGATGTCAACATCAATATCTAGCAAGTTCGTGTGTTTACTGTCAGTCTATATTTTGAACTAATGTTTGGATGTTGACTGCTCATGTAATCAAAAATTGTGTTGAACTGTGTTGTAGTACAATATATGTGTATGGTACATAGTCTACATATCTGAACCAGTATTACTGTTTTCTGATATGTTCACATCACATTTATTTCTTACTGTTTAGCACAGTTCTTTCAATTATATTACAACTGCACTATCAACGACAACATTCACTCTGTTCTAACATCTCAGCCTCCACTTGTATTATCATTTTCAAAGTTATTCATGAGTACTGTATCCTCTTTGATGATGGCAGTTATTGTCTGATGATTGCCTTGTAGGATTAGAACTTGTTAACTAATTTACTGAATACTGTAAAACATCAAAATTTTTGATCTTTTATTTCTAAGCATAACATTGCCCTGCCAAGCAGCAACAAAAGGAATTAATTACTTAGTGAAATCTTTGGATTATGAAAGTAGGGTGTAAACAAGTGGACAACAGATATCTTTTGCTTCTTGCCATGCAACTGATTTAATTTTGGCTTCAGTGGACAGCATTAATTAAAGATCTAGGAAACAATTAAATGCTTCAGTATTTGCATGATTTTTCCATAGCAGTGAAATACTTACACATATTAATAAATCTGAATGAAGATTTTATTGTCCGTATCATTTATCTACCTCATAGCCTAGGATTGTGTTGTTTGCCCATGGTCATTATGAAGCCCAATTAGATTCAGATATATGCCACCATGATCTGACAGCATAGGTTTCACAACATTCAAACACACACCCTCTCAGCTAAATGGTTGAGATAACATGATGTAAGTATCCTTTCTGCCCTGATGATATACTGTTCAGCCAGTAGAAACTGATCATCTCAAAGTATGTAACTGAAGGCTAACTTTAGAATTATCCACATCAGTATTAATATTACCAAAAACAAAACTGTTATGCACATTATATCCAAGTAAAACAATGATAATTTCTGTATATGACCCACTGTAACTTTTGAATCAGCATTATAATTATAGCGTATCCCTCTGCGGTATCAGTCCTTTCCAAAGCCCTCACTGCTTGGTCCACCCCAAAATTCAGTCATGCTGGGCTCTTTAATTGCATATCCTTCCCATTTTTCCTACAGTGAAATCATGTTTCTTTTCTCCAACCTTAACAATCAGACTCGACCTAAAACCAACGCTGCTGAACCTTCCCTTACTCAGTATACTGCTCCATCTAACTGTTATCCACCCCTACTTCTACTGAATCATTCTCTGGTAACTTTCCAGAAGTTCCTAACCTCAAACCGTGTCTCACCATTATTCACCAAATCCCTCAACAAGGAAACCAGCATCACATCATTAGAAATAAGTACAATTCATCACCTAAAAACTGATCCTGACGAAACAATCTTACCTGCCAACACTGTGAATCACTGTGAATATGAACCTGGCTAATGGTCTTCAGCAGCTGTCAAACATGTACACCTATAAGTACTGCCAGAGTGACCCCATTCCAGAAAACCAGCATGATCTTCCTTGCATCCTCCTCATCACAGATGGTATGCCACATCCCACTACACTAAAATCTCCAATTCCCATGGCCTTGCTGTCACTGAGCACAACCTTCCCCAATGCCTGATTGACTGCATATCTACGAGCTCTTTCCTGTTCACCAAGGCCAATTGTATTGTCACTCATAATTACTTTCCATTACATATAAACAAATCTGTGCTGCAGCTAGGTGCATTGGCACTATCATATGCTAAACTACTGTATTTTGCAGACTGTAATGCGCATTTTTTTCTCAGAAAAATTGCCTTCAAAATTCAGTTAAGTCTTATACTTGAAATAAATATAGAAATGTCCAGTGTTTGATATAAAATTCCCACCTGTTTTAAATTGGTCATACACTCATGCTGCAGAAACCCATCTCTATCTGACAACAATGGATACAGCTGGCAACAGAAGTGCACTGATGCGATGAACATGAGTTGTGGGGATTCATAAGCTTGCTAACATTGTCTCCCTCCTGTCCTGCCATCATAAACACAGAATGCTGTCTAGTCTATAATGCATCATGGCAGTCTGTGGTGCCAGTGCACTTTAATTGAAAGTGATCTATGTTATTGGTAACAGTACAATATTTTTGTTAGTAGATAGTTTCATAATGAAATAAAAGATATTCATGTGATGCAGTCTATAAATTAAAAGTAATAACATATGCAGAAGAATATGGAAACAGAGCAACTGAGTGGCATTTCAGCCCTCCACCAGCAGAAAAAACCATTAGCGATTGGCCAGCTAGTAAAGAAAAACTGAAAAAAATGAGGAAGACTAAATGTGCAAATAGATGATTGAATGTAAAATGGGCAAAACTAGAAGATGATGTAGTGAAGTGGGTTCAAGGACACTGACAAAAGGCATTGGAATTAATACAAAAATGATTCAAATACATGCCTGTAAGCTAGTGCTGCAGTGGAACTTAACAGACTTTTATGGTGGAGTTGGTTGGTGCTGCAGGTTTATGAAACATTGTGGACGTAGCATTCAAACCAGAACCAAAATATCTCAGAAAAAGCCACAAGAGTATGAAGAGAAAATATTATCTTTCCATTGCTTTATCATTCAACACCTAAAGAAAACCAGTATGGAACTAAGCCAAGTAGTAAATATGGACAAAACTCCTCTGGCATCTGATGCCGAGTAACTGAACTGTTGCTGTGAAAGGTGCTAAAACTGTAATTATAAAAACAAGTGGACATGGAAAAAATGCACTCTTCATTATTTATTTATTTGCTTGTCCATGTAAATCTCTTTCTGAGTACATATATAGTACAAAGTTTATTGGACAGAAACCTTTTTGCCTATTTGTTTTACAAACATCAAACATACGGTATATCATTTAAATTTTTATAACAAATTTGATCTATGCAGCTAATAGTTACAAATGTTATTAAACACTGTATATTTATAACTTATTTCTACAATTAAAGATACAAAACACATTATTTCTTGCATAAGATTCTGTGACATTGAATAGTAGCAGTTTTTCAGAAGGTAAGCTGTCACAGACTTTTTAAAGCTCTGTAGTTCAGGAAGAGATTTTATAGGTCTTGGTAATCTGTTGTATAGTTTTTTCCCTTCATGATATACTCCTTTTTGGCATAATGTGGTGTTACAATGACTGACATGTATTCACTGTCTGACCTAGTAATGTAATCATGGACACTTTTGTTTTGAGGAAAAAGCTTTTCTTTTCTCAGCATACTTTTTTTTTGACATGCATGGCTGCTTCCAGGATATAAATGCAGGGAAGGGGTAAGATCTTTGGATCTTTAAAGAAAGGTTAGCATGATTTTCTGCTGCTCACTTGTTTCATTATTCTTATAATTGCCTTTTGATTCCTGAAAACTGTTTTGGCCTGGTGTGCATTTCCCCAGAAAATGGTACCGTACTTTAGTATTGAATGTACACAAGCAATGCATACAGCCCTATGATCACGTTGTGTACCAAGTGGCATGCCACATCGTTATGTCAGGTGCTGTGCATGTATATTGATTATAAATGTAGTCTGGC
The DNA here is from genome assembly GCF_023864345.2 of Schistocerca serialis cubense. NCBI lineage: Eukaryota > Metazoa > Arthropoda > Insecta > Orthoptera > Acrididae > Schistocerca > Schistocerca serialis. The sequence continues at coordinate 688,681,007 of NC_064640.1, read as the reverse complement.
AGTTTTCATTCCCCTTAAAAATTCTGCACATGGATAAATCCATCACAATGGATTACATAGAAATGGAGCTCACCTGAGAAGACACATTGTGCCATTTCTGTGTCCTGTGTTGTCACTGGGTGCATCACTGTCAGCTGTCCTCTAGCTGCTTCTACATCAAAGATAGCTGCAACAATGGTGGCAGTGCTATCAGTCCATTGCAGTCGATACATCATACACTGTCCACCTGGATAGTCCATTTCCTGACACAAGGTATGTCGCCTAACTGTACACTGCTGCATGGCTGGATACACAATATGTCTGTTCTCTCAGGGGCTAGTTGAGGGGGCCAATTAAGCACTTCCCTTTGGGAAACAGACATAAATTACAAAACAACATGAGCAGATATTGAAGAATGATGGCTGGATACACAATATGTCTGTTCTCTCAGGGGCTAGTTGAGGGGGCCAATTAAGCACTTCCCTTTGGGAAACAGACATAAATTACAAAACAACATGAGCAGATATTGAAGAACGATAAAATGCAGTCTCAATAGGCCACAACCCTGCTACAGTTGAATTCTGACATATGCTGGTAGACGTTTCTTCTTCTTACATAAGGCATGACATGACCATCTCTCAGTCACCATTTCTGAATGAGAAACCTTCTGTATACTCTCCTTATAGACAATATGTGCAAGGCATTACTCCTACCTCTCTGAAGTATCAATTCTAGCAGCTTCAACTTTCGTAACTTCATCACATAAAACATCATTACTACCTTCCTTCAAAAGTAATTCACCAGTATCAGCCGACACACACACACAAATTCATCAATAGCTGACAAGACTAATGCTACACCGTCCTTATTACCCTCCTTAACAACTTTCGGCGTCACAACATCACCTGAAACATCATCACCTTCATCACTATAATAGGTACCGCTGGTTAGTACCTCTTTTGCGTTTTCTATACCATCTAACTCCACCAAATTCAGATCCACGTCAGGTTCCTTTTGTGAAACACAGCTAGCTCCTTATTCACATGAATTAATTATTGCTATCAACAGAGGATCTCAGATAAGTCCATATTTTTAGGTTTTTAGCAGACTTTTGACACCATTCCTCACAACTGGCTTCTAATCAAATTATGTGTCCATGTGATATTGTCTTAGTTGTGGGACTGGATTTTTAATTTTCTGTCCAATTCATAGTAGTCAATAAAAAATCATCTAGTAAAACTGGACTGATATCTGGTGTTCCCCAAGGAAGTTTTATAGGCCCTCTGCTGTTCCTTATCTGAATAAATTGTTTATAGATAGTCTCAGCAACACTCTAGACTATTAGCAGATGACGCTGTCATTCACAACCTTGTAAAGTCATAAAAGGACCAAATCCAATTGGAATATGAATTAGAAGGGCACATGTATGGTACAAAAAGTTGCAATTAATTCTAAATAATAAAAAAACTGAAAGGAATGCATTAAATTTTGGTTACATGATAAATCACACAAATCTAAAGGCTGGCAGTTCAACTAAACACCAGTATCAAGGAATTACAATTACAAACAGCTTAAATAGAAAGAGTCACATAGGTAATGTTGTTCAAAGACAAACAATAGACAGCATTTTATTGGCCACACTGTTACAAGATGCGAGAATTCTTCTGCATAAACTTCACTTGCGCATCCTCTTCTGGAGTACTGCTGTGTGATGTGGGACCCTTACCACATAGAATTGATGGAGGACATTAAAAATGTTCAAAAAAAGGCGTCTTCTTTTGTGTTACACAACAGAGGAGGGAGTATCACACATGGGATACATGAGTGGGGTGTGGCAGTCATTAAAGCAAAGGCATTTTTCATTGCAGTAGGATGCTTTCATGAAATTTCAACCACAAAAATTTTCCTCTGAATGTACATATTTTTGGCGAAACTCACCTAGCTAGGCAGAAGTGATAATCACAATAAAATAAGAGAAATCAGAGTTCACACAGAAAAAATTAAGTATTTGTTCTTCCAGCACACTGTTAAAGTGTGGAACAGTAGAGAAATATTGTGAAGATGGGTGAATGAATTCTCTGCCAGGCACATATCTGTGAACTGCAAAGCATTCATGTAGATGTAGGTGCAGATTTCTGAAATTGCATATAAGCTTAATTTAGCTGTTGAGCAGCCATTAATATCTATACTTAGGGCTAACACGTATTTCCTACATATAAAGCTTAATAAAAGTATAAAACCGTATGTCAGAGAAAAACTCCCTTTTTATATTGCAGGCATAAATCCATTCATTAAAATATCTTGCAATTATTTAAAGAATGAAAGTATTTATAGAAATGGGTTTAAAGTATGGATGTTAGATTTTGGTACAGCTTCATAGTATTGTTTGCATTTTCCAGTCAGCATTATTATAGGAAAGTATTGGACTGCAATACTGTGAATTAACTTGGTGTCAAATAGAAGTGCCTGCACTAGATTTTATTACATTACTTAACACTCTGTCATATTGAGATGAGCAGATAAATCTTCTTAATACTCACTTTTTACAGAAAAGCTGTTTATATTTCAGTCCAATGTCTGATTTGGGTGCTAACAACTGTAATAATTTGTGTGGATGGAGTTCCTGGAATTTGGTAGCTCTGTGAGTTGTCTGATTGTTGCATCTAAATGTAACACACTGAAAGCAGTTTTCTCTTTTAGTCAGTTTTCTCTTTTAGTCACACTTTACTCATTAAATTAGCAGATTGTGTTTTCCACAGTACTGTTGTTCTCATTTGACTTACCTTGTCTTACAGTAATACTACTTAACTTTGTAGGATGTACCATTCTCTCATGAACATTCAATATTGGTTTCGGAGATTTATCAATTTGGGAACCTATTAAGCACAAATACACATTCAGGACACTAAGAAAGTAACTCTGACATTCAACTGTTAAGATTGTGCTCTAACTTTCAGGTGTTCTCTGCTCATGCTGAACCATGATTATAGCGATGAATATGCCCATTTTTCTGGTTTGGTGTCTGTATTTTCTTTACAGGTTGGTGCCTGTATTTTTTTTATCACATTTGATTATTAAGCTTCATTTACTATGGTGAACTTGTGCTGTGCCACTCTGCCCAGAGATAGAGAGTTTTAATGCGGGTGGAAAAGACAAATTTCATCTCCAAAATTTGTCTGACATGGAAAAGAGGCAGGCTAGTGTACAGTTCTAGATCATTAGGCTGTGCACATGGATTAAATTTCAAATCTCTCTACAGGGTGTTATGAAGTGAGGGCATGGAACATTGTTCACGGTCAGTTGTCTGCCAGTTGGGAACATCAGTATTTTTAGAGATAAGTAGGGTATGTCCCAGCCCCAGGTTTCAACATCTTCCTTCCCTCACCATCAATATTGATAAATGAAGTGTTATAAAGTGCATGCACATCCACCTACATAGAAAAGTGGCACAAACTACAATTGCTTGCACCAAGAATGAGCCAGTTCAGGAAATTATAAACATCAGTTAACAATCCATACAATTACCAGTTTGAAACTTTGTTATTAATATGTGTGTTTTTCATTTATGTTACAGGACAAATGGCTTTAACATAATATTGCCTTACTATTCTTCCCATCTGCTTGTCATATTGTGATGGCAATATGTATATGTGTGCACAAATATTTCACTTTCCTGTCAGTAGCCTTCATATATTGTATTAAAGGTCATCAACAGAAGAATGGCGACAATAATACAATATCCCTTTTAGTTTTCAGATTTTCTTTTGAAGTTGGCAATGTGTCTCTAGAATTGATGCACCACCTGAGAGTCTTTAATAATAAAACTGTATCTGTACATGCCCATTTTTCCCTTCCTGCCTTTGCATGATGATTAGTTTTCACAATCATATACCTCTATATTCAAGATCCTTTGTTAATGCACATTGTTTTTTTTTTTTTAATTTTAATTTTATGGTGGTTATAACAGCAAGATTTTACCAACATGGTGATGTACTTTGTCACAGGGTACATGTTATGTCAATGACTTTTTAACATTTGATGGTACAATACTTCAGATTCCTTCAGCTTGTTCATGAATGAGATATGAATCAAACAGGCTTCAGTTCCACACAGCAATAATTATGAAGCAATAATATCACTTCATACTTCATTCGCATTTGTGTGACTGTAGATCAAGAGTACATGTACACTGTTTCAGTGTTTGAAATGTTGATCATCCCCAGAAAAAATTCCTCTCACCAAGTTCCAAGTATTTTACTAGACAGCACCCTGGCTATTTAGTGTACCAATGTTTTTGGTGACCATAATGTGCTTCATACCAAATGAATTCGCAATTGCAAATAAGGACTACCATCAGCTGTAGAATGGAATGATGACAACAAAAATTTGTGCTGGACCAGAACTCGAACCCGGATTTCCCACTTATTGCAAGTGGTTTCCTTACCATTTGGCTATCCATGCATGACTCATGGTCAGACCCAGATTTCCATATGTCACCCACCATGTGTCTGTAACCGCTCACGATAAGCAGGAAATCCAGGTTCGAGTCCTGACCCGGCACAAACTTTCATTGTTTTCATTCCATTCTACAGCTGATGGTAATCCTTATTCGCAGTTGCAAGTTCATTTGATATGTTTCATTACTGATGTCACCACTGTGCCTAGGGCCTTTCCATCATCATCAGGATAACACAGGCATTGCAATATTGTATAATTTGCTTCAGTCACCACAAAGGAAACCATTGCCAAAATCCATAATATAATAATGTAAGACTGCTGAATAAAAATTAGTAAGATTGTTGGGATTTTAGACATCTCATCTTAGTCTGGGCACAATATCGTGCACAGAGAATTGGCTATGATGAAGCTGTGTGCAAGATGGGTGCCACGACTGCTCACAGTCAACCAAAAGTGCTCTGGCACATTCATTTCAGTACAATGTCTGGCTATGTTTAATGGCAATCAGTAGAACTTTTGCATCTACCAATTTGTGGCTGCGATGAAATCTGGGTCCGTAATTACACACTGGAGTCCAAATGGCAGTAGAACCATGGACAAAAGCTGGTGAAAGTGCACCAACGAAGACAAAGACCATTATTTCAGCTGGTAAGATGATGACCTCTGTTTTTTGGTTTCTCAAGGAATGATCTCCAAAAATTACTTGGTAAAAGGTGAAACCATAAGTAGATCATACTGTGCTTTGTTGTTGAATCTTTTGATACCTGCAGTGGCTGAAAAAAGACCAAGATTGAAATGAAAAAAGTAATCTTTCACCAGGATGTTGCATCACACCACACGACAGTGGCAACAATGGTGACAGTGCATGAACTGGGTTTTGAATTGGTTCATGATCCACTCTGTTCACAAGATGGAGCCCCAAATAACTTCTTCCCATTCACTAACTTGAATCTTGGGCTTTCTGGGATGAAATTTTCATCAAACGAGGAAGTGATAGTTGTAGTCAATGAATACTTTACAGAGTTTGACAAAGCCTATTTTTCCAGTGGGATGAAAAAACTGGAGGACAGGTGGACCAAGTGTATATCCATCAAAGGAGATTATGTTGAGAAGTAAGGTGAATTGCTTACCATACAAACATTTGTTTTTGTTCCCTACCAGACTTGCAACCATTACAATGGTTCTTGCACCAAAATTAACTATTGACCATGATAATTTTATCAACACCATTCAGCACATTTTGAAAAATTACTTTAACTACAAACTGAAATGTTAGTTTCATCATAAAAATGATTGTGAAATAGATGGCGACTAAACATATCAGTTGACATATTATGTGGAGTCAGAATCTTTGTTTAGAGAAATCTGATGCATAACCCAACAAATTGTACAGTTAGGTATTAGGTGATGTTATTCTTCTACTAACAACCTCAGACTGCTGGTTAATGTATTTTAAATAAGTCCATACCTTTACTTGTGAAAAGAGTAAGTCAGATGATGTGTCCACCCAAGAGCATAAGTTGAAGGTTAATACACCAACTGTTTTTGTAAGGAAATATAAAGTAGTGCTGTATAAACTAACAGTGATGTACATCATATACTACAGTAATCCATTCACCATTACACATGATTGCCATACCATCAATGTTAATGACAATTATGGTTGCAAGTGGTGTTACAAACTGACTAAACCCAAGTGAACATGGAGAGCCAGTTGACTTGTAATGGTGCATTGGCCTAATTATCTGCATTCTGTCATAAATGGTCATGAAATTATTATTATGAACTAAAAGTCCACATTTGAAAGCTAATTAGAATTTACCCATCCAAGGAAAGTGCTTATAAGTCTTTTGTTTCCCTTGTTGTATGTTTCTGTTTGCCGGGTCCTTGGAACCACCAGAGTAAGTTATGAATAAAGATAATGATTGTGTAGAAGGAATGACTGAAGAAAGTTTGAAGAATTTCCTTTAGAGCTGTCACATTCAGCCTCTATAAACATTAGTACTGAAACATTTGCCATATTTTCTATGTTATGATTGTCAACTATCTGGTGGTATTAAATTTTTGAGCATAAGGGTGTGGTCAAGAGCCTAATTCTCTGGCTAATGTTTTGTATTCCACTGCCGGAGACATCATCAGAGGCCTTAACAACTCAGAAAGCTGTTACAAACTCAAGCAAGCCCAACAGAGTTGGCTCTTTATATGTATCCATGCAGAAGTTGGTTCATGACACCATCAGACAGCTGTCTATGATCAGAAAGTTGCACTAACAAGCAAAGTGCTTGTAGTTTGGAAGAGTTGGTGCTCTTTGTTTTATTTAACACCAAGTCCCACAACTAGCATAATGTCAGTTCTTCTTTTCTGTTGAAACTGCTCCAGTACTTTTTAATTTCTACAGCCCTGTGTACTTCCTGGCGTAGTAATTATTAGATCTTGCCAAAACCCCAGTGTCAGAGAAAAGAATTTGATGGTTTCCCAGTCCTAGTGCATGATATCCTGTAGCTGATTTATCCATCTCACCAAGGTGACATATGCTTTTGTGTTTCTAAAGGTGGGTGTTAAGGCTTCTTTGTAATTCCTCTGTATGCTTGGCCGCAAATGCAAGGGATTTTATATACCCCTGCTATGGCAAGTGGCAAATGTAGGTTCTTTGTAGTGTTCAAATATTTGTGATACTTTTTTGTTAGTTTAAACACTGTATAAATACCATGTTTACTGAGTACTTTCTTGTTGTGATGTATGAGAGTTTTTACAAATGGAAGGCAGCATTTCCCTTTAGTTAGTTATTTTTCATTAGGAGCTCTAGACCTTTTAGGGTGTGGTGCCATATTATCTGTTTGTCAGAGTAGCCATTTCTTCTGCAGACAGTCCTTACATGACCAAGGTCATCCACCAAGTAGTGCAGTTCACAGAATCTTTTAGCCTGGTTCAATAATGTTTTGGTCACTCTTCTTTTCTGCTTGGGATGGTGACTGGAATTCTTGTGCAGTATCATTCCATGTGAGTGGGCTTGCTGTATACTTTTTATTTTAAAGTTCTGTTACACTTTCTAATTGCTTGTACATCTGAAAATGAAATTTAATCATCTTTTTTTTATTCCAAAGTGAACTTTGCATTATAGAATAATTATTATGTAGAAAATTTAGAAATTCAGATATAACAAAAGTATCATCCACGTACAGAAGTCAACATGAGGGTTTCTTCTTCATTGTTTGAAAGGCCTTTGCAAAAATCCTAACTGCTGCTCCAATGAGAAAAGAGTGGTGATTAAAACATTAGTGGACTGGGCTACTGGCTTCAGAAGAAACAGCTACTCTAAAAAAGAGATATACAGGGTAGCATATCCTAAAACCTCTAGTGCTTCTAATGAAACATAATCAAGTGAAGGGAAAGTTATCTGACCATTTACAAAAAATTTTGCATATCGCATCATAAAAGTCCTCAGAAAACACAGTATTGATACAGTACTTAAACCAACAAGAAAGAAGTGTGAATATTTGAACGTTGGAAAGGGCCTTCCTTTGCTGTTTGCATAAGCGTATACAATCCCTTTAAATTGTGTCCAAGTGTACAAATCAACTATAAATAAGCATTAACACCCACCTTAAGGAACACAACAACAAATGTCACATTGGCAAGATGGATAAAGCAGCAGTAGTAGATCATGCAATAGGACCAGGAAATCATCAACTTTGTTTCTCTGACACAGGCGCAGTGTAAAGAAGTATCTGTAACTATAATCTTTGACAATTGTTAAGGGAGAGCAAAATTTCATTGTGGTGGTGAACTGGTATTTGAAAGAAGGAAAAGAGAGAGAAGAGAAATAATAGAAGATGTACTGGGGAAAGGAATGTAATAAATGAAGAAGGTAAATGGGAATACACACATGTAAACAATAAGATTAGCTGAAAGTAAAAAATGGCAAAGCAGGAATAACTAGAGGAACATAGAGAAGCAGACATACCTGTGGGTAACATAGCTACCACATATAAGCAAATTAAATAACCATTTGATGAAAAGAGAATGGCCTGTATCAGTATTAAGACCTCAATTGGTAAGCCAGTGTTAAGCAAAGACGGTATGGCTGTAAGCTGGAAGGAATATATAGAAGGGATATACAAAGGAAACAAACTTAAAGGCAATATTATGGAAATAAAAAAGGAAGTACATGAAGATTGTGTGAGAGATACAATACTGTGAGAAGAATTTGACAGAGCACTGAATGACACTGAAATAAGGCCACTGGAGTAAACCACATTGCCTCAGAATTACTGAGGTCCTTGAAAGAACATAACAGGATTTAACCATCAAATTTGGTACTCAAGATACATGAGAGAGGTGAAAGACAAACATTCAAGAGGAATGTAATAATTCCAGTTCCAGAGGAGGCACGTGATACCATATGTGAATATTATTGAATTACCTATCTGATGAATCATGGTTGTAAATTGCTGACATGAATTATTTGCAGGTGAATGAGAAAACTGGTAGAAGCTGACCTCAGGAAAGACCAGTTTGGATTTCAAAGAAAAGTAGGTACATGTGAGGAAATTCTGAGACTATGACTTATTTTAGGAAATAGACAGAAGGAAGGAAAAACTACATTTGGCTTATACCATTAGCAAATTTGAGCATGTTTTTGACAGTGTTGACTAGAATACCATCTTTGAAATTATGATAGTAGTAGGAGGAGAACAAGTACAGGGAGCAAAGAGATATATATATGCAACTTGTAAACTAACCAGAGTCAAAGAGTTGAAGGGCATGAAAGGGAAGCAGTCTCTGGGGAAGGAGTGAGACAGTGCTGTTGACTATGCTCAGTGATCTTTAATTTATACTTTTATCAAGAAGTAAAAGAAACTAATGCTCAGGAGAAGATATAAAAACTTATGCATTTGCTTATTATATTGCAGTTCTGTCAGAGACATCAAATAATTTTGTAGACCAGTTGGATGGCATGGTTAGTGTCTTACAGAGAGGTTATAAGATGAATGTCAATAAAAGCAATGGAATGTAGTCGAATTAAATCAGGTGTCACTAAGGAAATTAGATAGTAAATGAGACCAGAAGTAGTAGACAAGTCTTGCTATTCTGGAAACACAATAACTGATGATGGCCAAAGTAGAGAGGATACAAAATGTATGCTGCGAGTAGCAAAAAAAATAGTATTTTTAAAAATGAGAAATTTGTGAACATTAAAACACAAGTTTAAGAATCAGGAAGCCTCTGTTAGAAGTGCTTATCTGGACTCTAGCCCCCATAGGAAGAGAAACATGGATGATAAACAGTCCTGAAAAGAAGAGAATAGATGCTTTTGAGGTGTGTTGCTGCAGAATAATGCTAAAAATTAAATGGGCAGGGCAGAATATGAACGAGAAGATAATGAATTTAATTTTGTGAAAAGAAATTTATGGCATAATGTGACTACAAGAAAGGATTGGTTAATATGACACACCCTAAGGCATCAATGAATAGTTAATTTGGAAATGGGGCTGGGGGTAAAAATTATAGAGGGAGACCAAGGCTCTGCTACAGTCAGCACACTGAAATGGAAGTAGGTTGCTTTAGTTCTGCAGCTATGAAGAGGCTTTCACTGGATAGAATAGCATGGAGAGGTGCATGAAACAAATCTTTTGTTTCAAGAGCACAACAACAATACCAGTCTTTGCCTCAACTGACTTCAGAGCAGCTGATTGAAAGAACCTAGTTTCCCTGTCTTAACTAATAAAGTGTGCAGTTTGGAAATGATCAAATATCACCTCTACAACTATATACTGAACCTAAAGTCACCCATGTAATTCTGTAGTGTTGACATTTTGGAACTGATAATAACAATAACTGTATATTGCAGTAATTCCTTCTTGGTGAATTACCTTTAGAACTATATACTGAACCTAAAGTCAGTCTTGTAATTCTGTAGTGCTGATATTTTGAAAATGATAATAACAGTTGCATAGTACAATATGTCCTTCAATATGGACTGACACATTTCATACACACAGTTATGTATTTGAGTACATTATTTAATAGTCTTTCTTCTGTTTTTCTTAGGGAATAAACTGAGAGCAGTTGTCTCTGAGTATGTGGTAAGTCAAATAAAAATACTATTGTTCTGTATTATATTTATTTAAGAATACTTGATATATATTGTGGAAAGAGTTTGTAAAACTCTGAGGTTTTGTTCCTTGTCATAAACAGTGGCAGCTTAGCCATTACACTGTTAATAATAATGAGACATCTACATCTTATGTCTGAATTTGGCTACATTTCTGTCAATAAGTTCTTTTTTCTGTCTAAGAAAACGTCTATATTTCGTTTGTCTAAAGCTGAAACATAAAATGTGTTTATCTTTCATTGTTTAATTATGAACAGAGCTGTACTGTAATTTTCTATAATATAAAAAAAATCCTGGTCAGTTCCAATTTTGAAGTCAATTTAGTACTAACAGACTCCTTTGTTGTCTGTGTTTTGTTAGATTAAATTAGATGTACTTTTTGTTCCAACTGATCCATAGTGAGGGGTTCCTTCAGAATTTAGAAAATGTCAGAAAAACAAGAATACACAATAAATATATAGAATGAAAAAGAAATATGCTAATGTACCTTCCACAGATTAAAACTGGAGAGATTGTCATGAATGTGGAATAAGTCAAAAAAATTGTAAACTTATTTTCATTTATGGAGTAATAAACACTAAATATAAAAATCATTTTACAATGGTTATTTACAATAATTGTATTATGGCACTGAATGTGTACAGAAGTCAGTATGTACTAATACTCACATTAATTTAATATTATTAGTAACACACAAGCACATGCCAGTTGGGTTTGGTAAGAAATTCATCAGTGTTGTAGTGGGTGGCCACGCCACCAAGAAATTCCTTAGGCTTCTCTTAAACTGAAAGTTACATGTAGTTAAAAACTGTATGGCTGCTGGCAAGTTATGGAAAATCTGTGTTTCTGATAATAGCCACCTTTTTCCACCAAAGTAAGTGACTTTAAATGTTTCTGAAGATTAATCTTATTTTTGGTTCTGATTCCATGAACTGAACTGTTTGTTTGATAAATAGATACGTTTTCAATGACATTTTTCATTAATGAATAAATATATTGTGAAGCAGTATTTAACATCCCTAGTTCCTTAAAAAATGTTCTGCAGGATGTTCTAAAGTTCATGCCACAAACAATTGTTAATACATGTTTTTAAACCAGGTAAACAATCCCATATGACATTATGGAATGAAACTAAGCATAGTATGCCCGCTTTTGCTTTTTTGCACCCCAAGCATCTGAAAACATTTACATTGCAAATATAGATTTTTTTAGATGCTTCAGAAGTTCTGTGGTGTACTGCTCCCAGCTAAGTTTATTATCAAGCTGTAATACCAAGAATTTAGCACTGTCCACTATTTCTATCTGTTTGTCATTGTATTTTACGTATATACTGGTGGGAAACTTCTTACAAGTTCTGAACTGCATGTAGTGTGTTCTCTAAAAGTTTCGGGGCGAAGAATTGCCTAGGAAACATTTATTAATCTCCATAACAATTTCATTAACCAATCTTTCTATGACTACATTTTATTTGCTATTTATTCCTATGTTTGTATCATCTGCAAACAAAACAAACTTGGAATCTGGTAATGTTACTAATGAAAGGTAGTCTGCCCCATTATCTGAGTTGAAAGTGCATCTGACTGTCATACAGCAAGCCTAGGTTAGATTCGCAGAGTGGTCAGAGATTTTCTCCGTTTGGGGACTGGATATCTGGATATTGTGTTGCCCTCATTCTCATTTCAACATCGTAATCATGCTAGTCACCCAGAATGGCAACAACTGAAAAGACTTGCAACTTAGCAGCCTAACTTTCCCAGCTGGAGACTCCTGGCCATCAGTGCCATATGATCTTTTTCTCTAATGAAAAGTCATTATTATATACAAAAAAAGTAAGGGCCCTGACATGGAAGCTTGTTGAACGCCAAGTGTAATTAGTTTCCAGTTGCTTGATGCCTGATAGTATAAGACATATGTCTTTCCTAATGAAACCTTTTTTGCCTGTCAGAGATACTGTATTTGAACCATTTTGCTGGGTTTACTGAGACACTATAATATTCAAATCTACTTAAAAGTATATTGTGAATTACAGTGTCAGATGTTTTTGGTGGTTCTACATCTACATCTACATCCATACTCCGCAAGCCACCTGATGGTGTGTGGCGGAGGGTACCTTGGGTACCTCTATCGGTTCTCCCTTCTATTCCAGTCTCATATTGGTCGTGGAAAGAAGGATTGTCGGTATGCTTGTGTGTGGGCTCTAATCTCTCTGATTTTATCCTCATGGTCTCTTCGCGAGATATACGTAGGATGAAGCAATATACTGCTTGACTCTTCGGTGAAGGTATGTTCTCGAAACTTCAACAAAAGCCCGTACTGAGCTACTTAGCGTCTCTCCTGCAGAGTATTCCACTGGAGTTTATCTATCATCTCCGTAATGCTTTCGCGATTACTAAATGATCCTGTAACGAAGCGCGCTGCTCTCCATTGGATCTTCTCTATCTCTTCTATCAACCCTATCTGGTACGGATCCCACACTGCTGAGCAGTATTCAAGCAGTGGGTGAACAAGCGTACTGTAACCTACTTCCTTTGTTTTCGGATTGCATTTCCTTAGGATTCTTCCAATGAATCTCAGTCTGGCATCTGCTTGACCAACAATCAACTTTATATGATCATTCCATTTTAAATCACTCCTAATGCGTACTCCCAGATAATTTATGGAATTAACTACTTCCAGTTGCCGACCTGCTATGTTGTACCTAAATGATAAGGGACCTATCTTTCTATGTCTTCGCAACACATTACACTTGTCTACATTGAGATTCAATTGCCATTCCCTGCACCATGTGTCAATTCGCTGCAGATCCTCCTGCATTTCCGTACACTTTTTCAATGTTACAACCTCTCGATATACCACAGCATCATCTGCAAAAAGCCTCAGTGAACTTCCGATGTCATCCACAAGGTCATTTATGTATACTGTAAATAGCAACGGTCCTACGACACTCCCCTGCGGCACACCTGAAATCACTCTTACTCCGGAAGACTTCTCTCCATTGAGAATGACATGCTGCGTTCTGTTATCTAGGAACTCTTCAATCCAATCACACAATTGGTGTGATACCCCACATGCTCCTCACGGAATATACCAGCAGCCTTTAATTTATTGTCAGATGAATTAAGTTCATTGTAGGTGCAGATAGCTTTCTCACTATCAGGGCTCTTTAGAAATATGAGAATGCTTGCAGAGGTGACATTGGATAGATTTGATGGTACTTCTTTATCTTCTTTCTTAAACAAAGGCTTAACTGCAGTATATTTCAACCATTAAGAAATTTTTCCACTGATAAAGAACTTGTTACACAGATTACTTAATGTTTACTAAACTGAGAAGCACAAAATTTAGTTAACTTTGTTCTATTGTATAATCAGCCTACTCTTTCCTGTCTTATTAATAAATTAGCTTGATTGTTTATCAGTTATTTACTGATATTATCTGTCCAATTACAGAGGTGACGGACTGATAATAATTAAATGCCACAGTGAAATTGCTGTAGAATACCACATAAAAGTATGCAACTACTAAAAGAAAAGAAAAAAATTACCTGTGATCTACTATTTCATTATGCACTGTTTAGAACTCTATGGAAAAATCGCCAGAGAATAATTCGACAATTACTGTCTGTTTTATCCAATGATACGCTAGCACTTTGAAAATCCTGATCATAAGTGATGAGTAGGCCCTAGCTGCATCTGGCCCAGCCAAAAGTTGACCCCTTCCAGATTTACGACCACCTAAAAATGAACCTGCACAACATATGAGGTCCCTTCAACAAATTGGTCTGGTCTGTTTAAATGTAAAAGCGTCTCTCATGATGGTTTATTCCTTGGTGATACTATACAGAGACATTAAAGCAATTGTCTTTCAGTTATCCATGATTGTGTCGAAAATACAAATAGCCTCTGCTGACTTTTGAGTCCCATAAAACGCACCTTAATTGAATACTGATTACACACCTTCATTGTGTTTAATACAAAATCAAGTCTGTGCTGTCACATTAAATGTCTCATACAGTCATAAAAATTGTGACATTGATGACTTGTCAATACATATTATACATAACTTGGATAAAATCTAAGCTATGTTTGCTGTCATGATGCCGAGCTCTCAAAGAAGTCAGCAGGATATAGAAATGACTGTCTTGTACCTGGTGTTTGTTTTAACTTGAGATAACTAAATACTCAAAATAAACAAAACACTGTACAAAAAAGTGTTGTAGGTGAAAAGTTAATAATAATTAAGGAGACATCAGTGTATGCTAAAACTGGATACCTCCTAAACAGCCCCCATGCATGGGTAGGATCAACATTGTATTTTCCAATGGGAGACCCCCCCCTCATTTTTGTTGCATGTTTAGATTCTGTGTCAAAAAATACATATCGTTTACTCAAACCATTGTTTCCCACTCATGACAGACGACACTGTAGTTGACAAATTTCAAGTATACCTGTTTTTACAATTAATAACTAACATATTTGATTCTATATTTCATTTATGATATAAATGTAAAGCTTAGTGTTATAACAGTTGATTTTGATGCTCAAACATTACTTGCATGTTGGAAATGTGATTGTACAGTACAAATAATATGGCTAGCCATTAGCAGTTCTGGCATATAAGGTACCTGTATGGTAACATAGTTTTGCAGTGAGTTCTCAAACCATCACAATGCTTGTTTTTTCATTGCTGCCCTTGAACCCCACCATCAGGATGGCTGATTTTGTGCGTGTTTCCATCCAGCTCCCATAACTCTCACACTGGCTGCTACACAACTACTGGCACAACACAAATCACAACCATTGTAATAAGATAAAATGCCCATGAAGTGATCGTTACAGGTGCACCTGCCATGGAAATGCACCAAAATGAAGCACCCCAGTGGTGAGGGGTAAGGGGACTCACCAAATACAAGCACTCCAGTGGCGAGGAACAAGGCAACTCACTAATATCATACTTCCCAATGGAAACACAAACCCACTGCATGCACATTGTTGTCCTTGGATCACAATAGATGTAGATTCTAACCAGAAATTTACCATGTCTTACTGTACAATCAAATTTTGCAACACTAAAGTACATTTCAAACATAAATATCAACCAGTAAAACACAAAGGTTCACATTCATATTGTAAATGAACTGTAGAATCAAATGCGTAAGTTGATATTTGCAAAACAGGCACACTTGATATTTGTCAAATACAGTGCCATTTTCCATGATTGGGAAACAGTGGTTTGAGTAAACAGTATGTATTTTTTGGCATAGAATCTGAATATGCAATAAAAATGGGGGGCTCTCATTTGAAAATGTAAAGTTGACTCCTACCCATGCAGGAGGGGGTGCCTAGGAGGTATCCAGTTGTAGCACAAATAGATGTCCCCTTTGCTAATATTGACTTGTTGCCTATAAGGTTTTTTTTTTCATACAATGTTTCAGTTTTTGAGATATTTGTCTGAAGTTAAAATAAAGACCCTTATACAGATTGGCCAAAATTTTTAGGGTGATGGAGTGCCCTGAACAAAATATTTTTAGATACAGAACTAGTCATCAGTGATAAAGATTACAGACAATAGGAAGTCTTGAATGAGCAATACTGTGAGGAATGTGTTTGAAAACTGCTTTTGTTTTATAATAAATTTCCTGTTTTATTACCACTGTTTGCACTACCTCAAAAATCAATATATAATTGTTTTTAGTGTGTCAAATTTGGAACTGAACTTTGTCCAACCTGAAGGATTACACATTAAGTTTATCAGAATGTAGTACTAGGAATTCAAATTAATATATATAGTGAAAAATTTTCAAACAGTTGTTATCTTACTTAGAAAAATACCAATAGACAGCAACCTATGAGACAGTATACCATTCAAGCCAGAAAGACTTGGCCACAGTTCTCAAAAGAACTATTCACAGAGTAGAATTTGTGGCAAATGTGTTGGATAGTGTAGGAAGTGATTCATCACTAAGCACATGTCAACCTGCTTGTGAAATACACACTTCAAACAGTACATTGTGGAGACTACAGGTGGAGGACCAGTTACAACCATATGATGAAATACAAATATTTCACATTTTTTTCTCTATATTATGAAAAAGTTTTCACACCAAAGAGAAAATATTTTGAAACTGACTGCAGCATCATAATCAATATAAAAGATAAAAACATCAGTTTTCACACATACAATATATAGCTCCAGGTTATCCAGTAAAAGCACACACATTTATTTAATACAATACAATGAGACAATCATTAAAAACATTCTAAAAAACTTTAAACTGTATCGGTCTGATGACACCTGCTGAATGTAACTGATTTTTTAATGCAGTAGTCTGTTTCTTAATGTTGCTTAACATGAGCAAAAGTTAACCTGCATACTTTGGATGATGCAGGACTTAATTGTGTAACATTTTTTTATTATTTGCTTATGTACTCTCTGTCACAATTTTCATGTGCTTGGTACTTACATTTAGTGGGGGGTAAAATATGATCTTTCAGTGAATCATGCTAAGTCCACACTAATCTGCCACAGTTCACAGTCAGCAGTACAATATGTAGTGGTATCTGGATATTGTAAAACAGTTAAGATCCTTAGATGACAGGAAGGCTTCTGGCCCAGACGGTATCCTCGTAAGATTATCTGTTGACTATGCTACAAATATAGCACCATACTTATCCATCATCTATCAGAGATCATTGGAACAGTGGAATGTTCCACGGGACTGGAAGAAGGCCCAGGTCATAGCAATCTATTAAAAGGGTAGAAAATCAGATGCACATAATTTCTGGACAATTTCACTGTCTCGATTTGTTGTAGAATCATGGAACATATTTTGTATTCAGACATAATGGCCTTTCTAGACTCTGATAAGCTCATCTGCAGAAACCAGCACGGTTTTAGGAAACAGTGGTCACACGAGACACAGCTGGCCCTCTTTGTGCACGATATACAACAGGCTCTAGATACCGTCTCACAGGTTGATGCCATATCATATTTCTCGACTTTCGAAAGGCGTTCGACTCAGTTCCGCACTGTCGCTTGGTCCAAAAAGTGCGCGCTTACAGTCTGTCCGATGATATATGAGATTGGATAGAAAGTTTTCTAACAGAGAGAGAGCAATATGTCGTCCTGAATGGGGTGACTTCAACAGAAACGAGCGTAACTTCAGGTGTACCCCATGGTAGCGTAATAGGTCCGCTGCTTTATACATTTTACCGTCCACCCCTGGTAGCTGAGTGGTCAGCGCGCTACGGTCGCAGGTTCGAATCCTGCCTCGGGCATGGATGTGTGTGATGTCCTTAGGTTAGTTAGGTTTAAGTAGTTCTAAGTTCTAGGGGACTGACGACCTAAGATGTTAAGTCCCATAGTGCTCAGAGCCATTTTTGACAGATTGTGAATCCTAAGGGCCAGGATCCGATTTGCGGCTGGGTCGGACGTTTTCTCCGCTCAGGAACTGGGTGTTGCCCTAATCATTATCATTTCATCCCCATCGATGCGCAAGTCGCCAAAGTGGCGTCAAATCGAAAGACTTGCACCAGGCGAGCGGTCTATGCGACGGGAGCTCATCGTCACACGCCTTTTTTTTTTTTTTTTTTTTTTTCGTAAACGATCTGGTAGTATCAGACGAAAGTTGTGAATAAATCAACGAGGATTTGTAGAAAATAAATGTGTGGTGTAATGACTTAATATTAGTAAGTGTAACCTACTGCTTATAACAAGGCGAAAATCCCCATTCATGTACAAGTACAAGCGGTAGACCTAACATCCGTCAAGCATCTGGGTGTGACTATTCGAAAGGATCTCAAATGGAATGATTAGATTACACAAGTAATGGGCAAAGCGAACTCTAGATTGCGATTTATTTGTAGAATCCTGAAGCGATGCAGTCGTTCAGCAAAGGAAATTGCTTACAATACGTTAGTTCGTCCAGTCTTAGAGTATTGTTCGTCTCGATAGGACCCTTACCAGTTGGGTCCGATTCAAGAGCTTGAAAAGGTCCAAAGAAGAGCGGCAAGATTCTTGACTGGTACATTTAGCCATCGCGAGAGCGTTACAAATCTCATAGAAAGTTTGAAGTGGGACACACTTGCAGATAGACGACGCGCTAAACGGAAGGAGCTGCTCACTAAATTCCGAAATCCGATCTTCGCCGAGGATGTAGAGCATATATTATTACCACCAGCTTTCAAATCGCCCAATGATCACCATTTGAAGATAAGGGAAATTAAAGCTCGTACTGAGGCGTTCAGACAGTCGATTTTCAATCGCACGATCTGCGAGCGGAACAGAGGGAGGGGGGGGGGGGGATATGACTTTGGCACGAATTGTGCCCTCCGCCACACCCCGCTTGGTGGCTAGCGGAGTATATATGTAGATGTAGACGGTGTTCCGCTCATATACCATCTAAGCTATTCAATTCATCAAATAATAGGAGCATTCCCACTGGAGTTAATTAAGTTAATTAAGGCATGTTCTTGTGAGTTTAGTACAACTCCAAGTTACTTGTGTAACCAGTCAATTATAACTGGGACATTTCCTGACTGGCTAAAAAAAGCAGATATTAAGCCCCTATTCAGGAAAGGGGATAAAAAGATACCATCAAACTACAGACCGATTTCACTTTTGCCAGCATTCTCAAATTTTTTAGAAAAAGTAATGTACAGGTAGCATCTCCACCATCTGACCACAAATAACATATTATCAAGAACACAGTTTGGATTTCTGAAGGGCTCTGATATCGAGAAGGCTATTTACACCTTCAGTGAAAATGTACTTAATTCATTAAATAACAAATTACAAGCAGCAGGTATTTTCTGTGATTTGTCAAAGGCATGTGTGAACCACAACATCCTTTTAAATAAATTAGAATTCTATGGTGTCACGGGCAGTGCTGCAAAATGGCTCAAGTCATACCTCGCTAACAGGAAACAAAGGGTGTCAGTGCAAGAGTCTAGTGAATTAAGTCATCAGTCGTCATCAGAATGGGAAGAAATTATATGTGGTGTCCCACAAGGATCCATCTTAGGGCCATTGCTTTTTCTTGTGTACATTAATGATCTCTCATCAGTTACACTGCCAGAAGCAGAGTTCATTTTGTTTGCAGATGACACAAGTATTGCAATAAATAGTATGTCGAGTGTAGTTCTAGAAAGATCTGCTAATGATATTTTCATGGATATTAATAAATGGTTTGAAGCCAACTCACTGACATTAAACTTCGAAAAGACTCACTATATGCAATTCAGAACTTGTAAGAGGTTTCCACCCAGCATATGCATAAAGTATGAAGAAGAGCAGATAGAAGAGGTTGACAGTCTTAAATTCCTGGGATTACAACTTGATAATAAATTCAGTTGGGAGGAGCACACCACAGAACTGCAGAAACGCCTTAACAAATCTGTATTTGCAATTCGAGTGTTAGCTGATATAGGCGACATAAAAATAAAAAAGCTTGCATACTTTGCCTACTTTCATTCCTTAATGTCATACGGTATAATATTTTGGGGTAACTCTTCAAGTCAAACAATAGTTTTCAGTGTCCAAAAGCGTCTAATACGTATTATTTGTGGAGCAAATTCACGGATGTCCTGTAGAAACCTCTTCAAAGAACTGGGTATACTAACTTCTGCCTCTCAGTATACTCCTCAATGAAATTTGTCCTAAATAATATATATCTCTTTCCAACAAACAGCTCAGTTCATACATACAATACCAGGAACAAAAATGATCTGCATAAGGACTTAAAACACTTACTTTAGTTCAAAAAGGTGTCCACTACTCAGGAACACTTATCTTCAATAATTTTCCAGTAAACATAAAAAATTTAGTTACAAATAAAGATCAGTTTAAAAGGAGCCTGAAAGACTTACTAGTGACCAACTGCTTCTACTCCACTGACGAATTTTTTTAGTAGAAACAAATGATGTATTGTATATATTCATACTATTAGTATTGTTATTTCAGCTTAAAAAAAAAAAATATTGTCATGTTCCACATCCACGAGGATCTCCTGAGTACGGATCTATGGAACGAAAAATTAATCTAATCTAATCTGGAACACAACAGTTATCTGTAATGAAAATGCCATTAGAAATCACTGACAGCACACTGTTGTGATCTAAAGTTTTTAGAAACTAAGCTGCAAGCCTTTTTCAGTGGTATTTCAGTGATATACCTCTCTGATCTTCTTTTTTAATAGAAATATTTTCTACACATCTATTGTATTTTTCCAGTAAGATGACTATGAATGAACAATACATTGTCCTCATAACTGTTTAGACACCATACTTAGCTATTTTAAGGTTCAGAAAATCTCTCACCTTATTTTCGAAAACTAAGTATCTATATCATCCCCATGGTTTTTTATTATTCTTTGTTTAACAGAGTTATTATTCATTGATCTGTCTCCTTTACAAATTTTATATTAACTAGCAAAGGACAGTTAATGTAGAGAAATGTATCAGTGATGATAAGGGTGTGATGGCAACTATGACAACAACTATTACAGGAAATGTTAAGAAAGCTGGGAAGAAACTTTTACTTAGCAAGAGTGACAGGATACAAGCTGCAGAGTATCTGAAGAGTCAACATTACATATTCAGTAATGAGAACGAAGATGTGGAGCACAAATGGAAATAAATTCAGAACCATCATTCAATATGCCTTAGACAAGTATGTTCCAAGCAAGGTCTTAGGGGATAGAAAAGACCCACTGTGGTTTAATAGCCGTGTTAAAAAACTGCTCTGTAAACAAAGAGAGCTTAATCTTAGATCCAAGGGAAGTCAAAACTTAGATGACAAACAAAAGTTGAAAGAAACGAAAATGAGCACAAGGAGATCAATGAGAGAATTGTTCAACGACTTTGAAAGTAAAATTTTGTCAACCTATCTAGTAAAAAACTCTAAAACGTTTTGGTCTTACGTGAAATCAGTAAGCAGTTCAGAATCATCTATTCACTCACTTAAAGACCATACTGGCACTGAAATGGAAGATAACACAGAGAAAGCCGAAATACCGAATTCAGTCTTTCACCATGAAAGATCGTAACACAGTCCCTCCTTTCAGTCATCATACAAACGTCACAACGGCAGTTATTAAGATAACTAATCATGAAACTGAAAAGCAACTACGGTTGTTTCATAGTGGAAAGGTATCAGGACCAGATGACGTGTCTATAAGTTTCTACAAAGGTTATGCGAAAGAACTTGCTTCTAACGGCAGTTTATCGTAGATCACTTGAAAAACAAAGGGTACCTAACGATTGAAAAAAGTGCATGGCATTCCCATTTTCAACAAGGACCGCATGACAGATGCACACAATTATAGACCTCTACCATATACTTGCTGAGCAACCTTTACATGTTGAGCAAGTCAGTAATGCATTGGCCCGCCCCTGGCCCTTATGCAAGTGGTTATGCTGCTTGCCACTGATTAATAGAATTGTTAGATGTCCTTCTGGGGAGATGTAGTGCCAAAGTTCAGTCCAATTGGTGCCTTAGGTCGTCAAAATCCCAAGCTGACTGGAGGGCTCTGCCCACAATGTTCCAAAAGTTCTCAGTTGGGGAGAGAGCTGGAGATCTATCTGGCGAAGGTAGTATTTGGTAAGCATGTGTGAGTAGAAACTGTTGCCGTGAGTGGGCGGGTATTATCGTCCTGAAATGTAAGCCCAGGATTGCTTGCCAAGGAGGACAAGAAATTGGGCCGCGCGGGCTTAGCCGAGCGGTCTGCGGCGCTGCAGTCATGGACTGTGCGGCTGGTCCCAGCAGAGGTTCGAGTCCTCCCTCGGGCATGGGTGTGTGTGTTTGTCCTTTGGATAATGTAGGTTAAGTAGTATGTAAGCTTAGGGTCTGATGACCTTAGCAGTTAAATCCCATAAGATTTCACACACATTTGAACAACAAATCGGGACATAAAAATATCGTATATGTACCGTTGTGCTGTAAGGGTGCCGCAGATGACAACCAAAGAAGTCCCGCTATGAAAAGAAATGGCACCCCAGACCATCCCTCCTTGTTGTCAGGCCGCATGGCGGGCGGCAGTCAGGTTGGCATCACTCAGCTATATGGCGTCTTCAGGCACGTCTTCACTGGTCATTATGACACAGTTCTAAGCAGGACTCCTTACTGAAGACGATTCCTCTCCAGTCAATGACATTCCAGGTGGATGACGTGTTCAAAGACGCACTGTACAAAGGTGGTACACTAACCTGACAGTTGCCCAATATATGGCCCAGCAATTAGGAGTGATAGTCTGGGTGCCATCTCTTCTCAAAGCAAAACTTCTTTTGTTGTATTCTGCGGCACCCTTACTGTACGGTGGTACGTCGATGGTATTGTATGCCCCATTTTGTTGCCCTTCATGACAAGCTATCATGGGTTTTCATTTCAGCAAGATAATTCCCCCCCCCCATCCCCCCCCCCCCCCCACCCCCGCTCACGGTGAGAGTTTCTACTGCTTCTCTTCGTGCTTGTGTGTGTGTGAGTTCTTAAGGGACCAAACTGCAGAGGTCATCGGTCCCTAGACTTACACAGTACTGAAACTAATTTAAACTAACCTATGCTAGGAACAACACACGCACCCATGCCCGAGGGAGGACTCGAACCTTCGTCCTTGCCAAACCTGACTATGATCAGCATTGTGGCTGGCTCTGTGCCCAACCGAGAACATTTGGAGCATTATGGGCAGGACCCTCCAACCGTCTTGAGATTATGATGATCTAACGCGACAGCTGGACAGAATTTGGCACCATATCCCTCGGAAGGACATACAGAAAATCTATCAGTCAGTGCCAAGCTGAATGACTGTCACATAAAAGTCATATATGGACTGACGCATTTTTGACTTGCTTAACTTGTGAATCTCCTTCTCGTGAAGAAAGCATGCAAATTTTCTGAAACTGCAATCATTTGTTTGTCTGTACATGTAGATCACATATTCCAATTTCCGTGTCATCCAGATAATTCCTTCATGGTGGTTCTTTTTTTTTTCTTTTCTTTTCTTCATAGACTGTGTATAAATGATCTGTTAGAAGGTGCTGGATGCTCTTTAAGACCTGACGTGATTGTCTGTAACAAAGACAAAGTAGCAATGCCAGAAGAGAGTATCGATTTGCTCAATGACCTGTAGATCATTGATGAATAATGTACGTTCTGTCAGGTGACCCTGAACTTAAATAAATGTAACATATTACGTACAAATATCAAAAGAAAGCCACTACTATACAACTACATTATTGATGTTAAACTGATGGAATAGTATCTACCGTAAAATATCTAGGAGTAACTACGCAGAGCGACATTAAGTGGAATAACCATACAAAATAATAAGAAAAATAGATGCCAGATTGAGAGTCACTGGAATAATCTTAATAAAATGTAACTCATCCACGAAGTAAGTGGCTTAAAAGGCATTTGTTTAAGCGAGTCTTGAGTATTGTTCATCAATATGGGTTTCTTACCAGGTAGAACAGATAGGAGAGAGAGAGAGAGAGAGAGAGAGAGAGATAGATCCAACTAAAAGTGTTTCTTTTTATCACAGTATCGTTTAGCTAGCAAGAGAGCCTTACGGAGATGGTGAACGAACTCCATTGGCAGATGTTACAAGAGAAGTTTAATATTGAAATTTCGAAAGGCACTTTCCAGGAAACATTTCACGTGCTACTTCTTCCCAGATACGTCTTGCGTAATGACTATGATGAGAGAATTCGAGAAATTAGAGCTAATACAGAGGCTTACCAACAATCATTCTTCCCACGCACCATTTGCTAATGGAACAGATTAGGGGGGGATCAGTTAGATCCAAAAGTACCCTCTGTCATACACCGTTAACTAGCTTGCGGAGTATAATATAGATGTAGAGAACATTATTTACACTGTAGTAGGGTTGTAAAAAGATTCCATTGCGTTAAATATTTATTTATACTTTCTGATCCAAAAGCACCACATTTTCAAGTTACTATTGGTATCTGCAGATAATTGATACATCCTCAGAATGCATGATGACAGCCTGATATTTATTTAACAATTTAATAATCTAGTCTGCATTTTGTCACATTTCCTCCATCAGTATATGCTATTTATATACGTTAGTTATCATTCCATATATAACACTTCGGATATTACAACTCCTCCCTCATATTCTGTACTTCATTCATTTTGCAAGGGTGGCCAAATGAGTAAATTTCAGATTGTAAATAATTTAGGGTAAAGGAGACCACTTACCAGATAGCAGAAACACGGAGTTATGGACAGGTACATGAAAAAGAAAATGAAAAATTTTCTGTCTTTTGGAAGAAATCCTTTGATGTAAACACACATCACACACACACACTAGGAAACCTGTGCACATCCGCCAAAGCCTTCCTTATTAGTTGAAGTGCCAGATTATAAATCGAAAATCGTAAGATTCAATCCTCAGTTAGTCTTCTCCTCTTACTTATTACGTCTTTCACTACAGAAAGAATATATGAAAATTGCCATTTTTTAAACCATGAATCAGAGTACAGTAATTGTTCAACTGCAGGTCACCCATAACTAACTGGCCAAGTGAGTTTTCAGATCACAGGAAGGCAAGAGTTTGCTAACTCCAATAGTACCATGCATAGTAAAGTATAGCGGTGATCAAAACAATATTTGGATTAAGGATAGCTTTACTTTACAGCTCAGCAAAGAATGATTACTACAGCTAGATATTATTGATAGATTCACTCCAGCTCAGCAAATAATCAACAGAACAGGCTATTAACGTTTTGCTTGACATTTCTTCTATAGGTGCATGTTTTGTTAGGCGCAGTATTTTACTTCATTCAATAAGGGGTACCTTCCTGCTTGCAATAATTACTTCACAGACTTCATCAAATATTTCTCAACTTTACTCTGCTGTAGAGAACCTGTAAAAAAAAAAAAAAATTCTTTCATCTAATGGAGAATTCTGTGTATGTGATAATTCCTGCTGAAACAGCATGTACACTGTGACACAAATAGATCTAGTCATCCCTCTTCTTTAACAGATAAAATTAGGATCTTACTTGGGTGATACAAATTTTGGTGGTTTTCTTGTTTATTAAATCCACTTAAAAATATCCTGGTTTTTCGTTTCACTGTAATTATCATCTTCAAATATGTCAATGTCGACTTTTCCGGCGTATACTCCTGATGGAGGTTTCTCGGGACCGACCGGGGTGACTGAGCGGTTCTAGGCGCTACAGTCTGGAACGGCGCGACCGCTACGCTCGCAGGTTCGAATCCTGCTTAGGGCATGGATGTTTGTGATGTCCTTAGGTTAGTTAGTTTTAAGTAGTTCCAAGTTCTAGGGGACTGATGACCTCAGAAGTAAAGTCCCATAGTGCTCAGAGCCATTTTGAGGTTTCTCGGGTCTCCAGCCGGGTGGTATCGTTGGTATATCGCGATGTTTCGGGGAGTGTTATACTACGCATCTTCTGGCGAAGTGTGGAGAGTCGCGGAGAGCGGGGTATTTATACACGCTGTCTCCCCCCTCCACTAGCCGTCGGGGGGCTGCAGTGGTCTGGCCGTGGGCGCGCGGTCGTGGGGTTAGCTGCCGTCCCCGGCGGCCACGTTCGGCTCTCGGTGTGGGCATTTGTCTGCTTCTGCGGCGGATGATATTGGCGGGCGCGCTCCGGACGGACTGCCGCTATTGCAAGGTTCCACGCAATGCTTAATTGGTGTCCTTCATCCCTGTTGACCAGGTTGTCGTGAATCCTTATTTCTCGGGCTTCTTTAATATACATATCAAAGAAAGTTTTGCATCAACGAAGTTCCCACAAATCCTGAAGATAGTCATTGACTGTGGATATCTTATCACAGATGCAGTCCCTTCGACTGTTCAGAGATGTCACTAAACCCACACAAAGATGTAAACAACCATGCATGAGCAGCGCCTATTGGACGGAAGGAGATCGACAGCCAATCGGTTCCAGTCATTCCACCAGCAAGGAGGGACACGGCTCGTGTTGTCTGCAGTTCAACCATGCCTAGACGGTCAATACCGCGGTTCGTACGCGTCCGCATTGTTACTTTGTGCCAGGAAGAGCTCTCAACAAGGGAAGTGTCCAGAAGTCTCAGAGTGAACCAAAGCGATGTTGTTCGGACATGGAGGAGATACAGAAAGACAGGAACTGTCGATGACATGTCTCGCTCAGACCGCCTAAGGGCTACTACTGCAGTGGATGATCGCTACCTACGGATTATGGGTCGGAGGAACCCTGTCTGCAACACCACCATGTTAAATAAAGCTTTTCGTGCAGCCACAGGACGTCATGTTACGACTCAAACTGTGCACAATAGGCTGCATGATGCGCAACTTCACTCCTGATATCCATGGCGAGGTCCATCCCTGCAACCACGACACCATGCAGCGCGGTATAGTTGGTCCCAACAACATGCCAAATGAACCGCTCGGGATTGGCATTACGTTCTCTTCAGCGATGGGTGTCGCGTATGCTTTCAACCAAACAATCGTTGGAGACGTGTTTGGAGGCAACCCGGTCAGGCTGAACGCCTTAGACACTCTGTCCAGCGAGTGCAACATGGTGGAGGTTCCCTGCTGTTTTCGGGTGGCATTATGTAGGGCCGACGTACGCCGCTGTTGGTAATGGAAGGCGTTGTAACGGCTGTACGATACATGAATGGCTTCCTCCGACCGATAGTGCAACCATATCGGCAGCATATTGTCGAGGCATTCGTCTTCATGGATGACAATTCACGCCCCCATTGTGCACATCCTGTGAATGACTTCCTTCAGGATAACGACATCGCTCGACTAGAGTGGCCAGCATGTTATCCAGGCATGAACGCTATCGAACATGCATGTGATAGATTGGGATAGATTGAAAAGCGCTGTTTATGGACGACGTGACCCAGCAACCACCAACTACACCGAATCACCGTTGAGGAGTGGGACAATCTGGACCAACAGTGCCTTGATGAACTTGTGGAGAGTGTGCCAAGACGAATATAGGCATGCATCAGTGCAAAGAGGACGTGCTATTAGGTATTAGGGGTACTGGTGTGTACAGCAATCTGGACCACCACCTCTGAAGGCCTCAATGTATGGTGGTACAACATGCAATGTGTGGTTATCACGAGCAATATAAAGAGCGGAAATGATGTTTAAGTTGATCTCCGTTCCAATTTTCACGGACATGGATCCCCCTGAGGTTCAATGTTCGGTGAGTTGCTAGCAAACAATCTATAAATACTTAAATTGCCGCACTAAAAGAAGAACTTGGCACTCTACTAAAGGTTGAACATAAGATGGCGACAACAACAGAAGTTCTTGGAAATACCCCAATGAAGTGTGACTAATTAACGTCAATTAACGTTGTTCGTGTGGCGAAATTGTATCGAAAGGTATTAGATAATGTTGAGCAACACATAGATTGTATCATTACATTTGATATGCTCTGGTAAGTTACTGAATATATGAGTACTCATGTATTTGACTCCTTTTTGTACTAATGTTAAGCTTCTATAGTTCTTATACGGATTATTTTTGGTTCTGGTATTATAATCATGTTTTGCACTATTTTGTGTAAAAAGAGACATGTTGGAAATGACAAAGGACATCAGTGAGGATATGTACTGAGAAGTAGTAATTAGAATACCAAGTTTCTTAAAGAGGTCTCTGCATGATGATCTATGACTGACACCAGATATAATTCTAATGACTCGTTTCTGAATTTTGAAAATGTTTTCTTTGGAAGAGGAGTTCCCCCAAAAGATGATTCCGTAACTCAGTAGTGAATGGAAGTAAGCCGAATAAACTAACTTCTTCATTTTTATATCACCTGTTTCTGCTATCATGCGTACTGAAAATGCAGGTGAACTAAGGCTTTTCATTAAGTCTAGAGTGTGAGATTTACAATTTAGGTTGTGGTCAATTTGTAGCCCTAAAGATTTGACGCTGTTGACTACATTATACTTACGGGGTCGGGTAGGCCTATTCTCTGTGAGGTGCTAAACTGTATGTACTGGGTCTTGTCAAAATTCAGTGACAATCCATTTGCTGTGAAACACCCATTGATACTTACAAATATTTCATAAGCTGATTGCTCAGTGAGATCATGGGTATTGTTTTTTATACCAATACTTGTATCCTCTACCAATAAGACATAATTTGCATTTTGTGACACTGCATATGGAAGGTCATTAATATATAATGAGAACAAAAAGGGACCTGGAACTGCAGACCTTATCGTCTGATTGTGAAACATTCTGCAACGGTAGCGAGGTAAAAGTTCAAATGTGTTGTAGCGACTGACTGCTCTATAACAGGACCTTGCAGGCATTACAGCACATGCTGAAGTTTACGAAACAAGAGCGTTTTAACATGTAGCAACGAGGTTATTTGCCTGGTCAAAGACAGTGAAATTCCTGGTATAGGGCCTAGTATATAGTAAAACAGTGAATGATAGTAAACCTGATTTTCTCACTCAGTAACTTTCAAATGAACGTACGCTTAATTTCGTCTACGAGTGATGTAAACAAAAACTCCGCAATTATTAGAAGATACGATAAGTGTGGACCTATTTACGATAAAAACAGTCCTCCCAAGCGACTAACTGGAGGTGATACACTTAGCAATGGAAGTAAATTGAGACAAGACATTCTGGATAGTAAAACGAATTGCTATCTTCTGTTGAGATAGTCGAGGGAGGGAATTAGCAGAAGCACTACGATATTAGAATTGACTGAAAGCTACGGGTTTTGTTCAACCATGTCCGTGTATGACAGGAAGTTTTGAAAGACTATGAAGATAGAAATCAGGTAAGCTACTGCAAAATCAGTGCATATTATAGTAATAGTTGTGGTGAAAATGACGTAGGCCTACGCATATAAAAACGAGCTTAGAGAAACCACTCGAAAACTGAAGAAAGTCTTAAATAAAATTTAAGAAATCGTAAAGTTCTAGCGATACAGCTACATGTACAGTTTGCTATGAAGTGCATGGCAGAGGGTACGATAACTATTTCACAAAATCAATGCAAGTGTTAGAGAAGAATTGCCTCCTAACAGACGTATTCTTGAGTGTAAAGATTTAAGTTTCAAAGTGATGAAAGTAGATGAAGGCAGCAACACGTTCTTGAATATCCTTGACAGATATGGTATCTCACAATGGGTAAGAGGTGCAATGACAATAACAAAATAATACTCTTCAACTATTGACCATATGCTAATGACATAAACCAATAAAACTCTTAACAGTTGAAAACAATGGGGTGTCAGACCATTTTGGTCAAATTGCAAAACTTATAATTTGTCCACAGAAACAAACAAAAGTCTTTATTTACAAAAGGATGTATTGTATATCAAAACGGTGCAAGTTTGCAGTGCAAATGACCAACCAGATGTGACAGTAAGATATTCAGGAACACATGCAAAAAAGTTAAGAAATAGATGATAATATTCAGACTAAATTTTGAGGAGACATTTACTAAAATAGTTCATTCAGTTTAGGAACTTAGAAGAAAGAACTTGGTAACAATGGTGTCAGAAAATCTTCTGAAACACTCAATAAATTAAGGTCTATCAAAGATAATATGAGTGAGCCAGCCTTCTTACAATTTTTTCACAGATAAGAGGAGTGCTGGTGAAAGAAGAAACCGGTAGCGGAAAGCCATGACAGTTTTGTAGAAATCAGAAATAAATATTTTTAAGAGACTGTAAATAGTTAGTTTAGTAATGCAGCAACCAAACTGAAAGAGAAGCTTCCAAAAATACACCAAACACAAATAACAATGTACTTTACACAATATTGCTGCTGCCCCATCCCTGAGGAAGAAACCAGTGAGATCACACAAAATTTTAAA
Source organism: Schistocerca serialis cubense (assembly GCF_023864345.2). Lineage (NCBI taxonomy): Eukaryota > Metazoa > Arthropoda > Insecta > Orthoptera > Acrididae > Schistocerca > Schistocerca serialis. The sequence goes on along the minus strand of NC_064640.1, from coordinate 688,650,632 downwards.
GGAAAATTTCAAGGGATGGAGATGAAGTTCCAATGAATCATCTAAATGACTACATTAGCAGCATAAAAGCACCCCCGACTGACACTGTAAATGGGTCATTCACATCTAGTTGCTTCCTTGAAATATCCAAAGCCTGTAAAAACTCATCCCATCCAAAAAAAAGGCGACACAAAAAATAAAGTGAATTACAGATCGGTTTTACTCCTGACTTCCTTTTTTTAAATAATAGAAAGTGTTATGAAAAACAACATCATCTGTTATTTAAATAAATACCATCTTCTGTGCAAAGAGCTGTTTGGTTTCAGGACTGGAAAGAGAACAGACACTCCTGTGCAAAAGTTACTAAAATACCAGTGATTTTAGAAGCCTTGAATAAAGGAGAATATGTGATAGGTATTTTCTTTGGCCTCACAAAAGTATTTGGCACAGTTGGGGAAGTAATTCTATATAAACATGAGACACAGGGAATAAGTGGACTTGTAAACAAAAGTTTAGTTTTTACCTATCAAAAAGAGTGCAAATGCTACAAATCTCTCAGATTTCAAGGGGTTCAAAATAAATAGTAAAACATGTTTCAGATCCAGAGTATTTGGACACTGAAGTCCCTCCATGGAGTGTGTTAGATCAAATATCGTTTCTAATTTACATTAATAATATCCAGCTGGGGACCACTCAAGGTGAAACAGTGCATCTGCTGTTAACAGCTATCTAATAATTACACATTGGACACCAGAAACATTAAAAATAAAAGTTGACAAGGCACTTATGGCGGTCTGCATCTGGTCAACCAACTATTAGGTAACTCCAGAATGAGTAATGTATTAGGTAACTTCTAATATAAAAAAGGTTAATAAAATGAACTTCTATAAAAGTAAAAAGTATGTATGTCATTTAGCACTTAAAATGGTTTGAATATATCAGAGAAATGGGAAAAAGAATTAGCACTGCTTGCTATGTACTATAAATGTTGATCGCCCTGTGCATTGGCTCATGCCTAAGGACAACATACTTTGCACATGTAGATTCTGTCACCCACATGAAAAAATTTGTACATACTGCAAAAAAGGACCATCAGAATAATGAAGAAGAGTCACAAAAGAATCCACTGTATCGAGATATTAAAAAGGGATATTATGGCAGTTCCAAGTGAATGCTCCTTCCAAACTACAGTTTTCATACAGAAAAACAGTGAGAAATATGTAGCAAACAACTCCATATATGAGCAGCTAGCCAAATACAAGGGTATATGTGCCTCTATCATTAATGTATTATGATATCCTGTTTCTTCCATAATTCTTATCAGCTAGAAAATTATGTACATGTATGTATAACGATTGCATTCATACATATTTATATACCAATGACTGAATAAGTAAACAAATATTTTTAAATGTGTGTGAATGAGTACTTTCTATATTAAAGTAAAACTGCCTAAATACACTGTTGAGCCAAAATATTCTGACCAACTTAAAACCTTTTTGGTCCACTTCTGGAACGCAATTCAGCAGTGATTCTGCATGCTATGGATTCGACAAGCACTTGATAGGTTTCCATAGGTTTTTGGCACCAAGTGCATATGCACGTGTCACACATTTCCTGTAGTTTGTTGCCGGCCGGTGTGGCCGAGCGGTTCTAGGCGCTACAGTCTGGAACCGAGTGACCGCTACGGTCGCAGGTTCGAATCCTGCCTCGGGCATGGATGTGTGTGATGTCCTTATGTTAGTTTGGTTTAAATAGTGCTAAGTTCTAGGGGACTGATGACCTCATATGTTAAGTCCCATAGTGCTCAGAACCATTTGAACGATATTTGTAATTTGTGGGCGGTTGGTTTGTGGGCGCGGAGCTGACGCCTGATAGCGTGCCAATTGGGTTTCATCGGATTCAGAGAAGCGTGGCTAAGATATCAACGTGAGTTCACGGTCATGTTCCTCGAACCATTGCAGCACGATTCTGAAGACATCAAGCATAAGGGGTTACAGATGGTCTCCCAATTAACGTCCACGTAGTACACAGCTGTCATGGTACCAATGGAAGCCCACGTGAATGTCCCCCGTAGCACAATGCTGCTCCCACTGATGTGCGGCCATGGCGTGCTGCATGTTTCGAGCAGCAACTCGCCTTGATGACGGCGTTTCTGGACACTACCACCTTCCTGGTTGAACAGTTATTGAGACTCATTCGACGAGGCGACATGGCTCCTTTGATTTGTGGTCCAATCTCGATGATCCCACCCCCACTGTAATCATAATTTATGATGTTTTTGGTCAACAGGGGAACACGTAATAGTCCTCTGCTGCAAAACACCATGTTCAACAATGTGCGCTGAGCAGTCGCTCCAAAACACTTGTGCCTGCGCCAGCACAGTATTCCTTCATGAGATCTGCCACAGATTCCGCCTGTCTTGTTTTAGAGAGCGGGCAAGCCTCTGATCCCTAAGTTCTGTGATGAGGTATGGACGTCCAACTTCCTCCCCCCTGCTCGTTGTTTCAACATTCTTTAAGCACATTCCATAGTTGGTCACTACAGCAGCACGCAAACAGCCGACCAGCCTCGCCGTTTCCGAGATGCTCGCTCCCAGGCACTGGGCCACAACAATCTGACATTTGTCAACGTCACTTAAGTCGGCGGATTTCCGCATTTGCGCCACTTATCATCTGTAGAATGATTCCCCATTCGTCCCTGCTCTGCTCATATACCTCTCTATCCGCTTCACATGCCCTCAGCACCACTATGCAGCATATGGTCGGCAGTGATCATAATGCTTTGCCTCATCAGTGTATTTGTAGTGCCGCGCCCCCCACCCCCTAGCTTTCAGGAAAAGGAGATATTGTGCAGTGAGGTGTTTTTCTTTCAAGAAAATGATTTAAAAGTCGGTGTTACGTAGGCTTTTAACTGGGTTGTAACTATAACGTTTTTATGGCTACTTACACGTCGCCATTCGTCTTCCAAAGTATTAAAAATATTCCATACCTCCAGATTTAATCCTCAGCCCTTCCTCTGCCCTTATAAACTATCGCATGAGCGTTTTTCCTGTACTTGTAATTTAACGGTAGGCTCGATATAGGTTGACACACAAATAATTTTTCAACTTGTTTTCGACAGTAGCAGTCAGCAAGTTTTCGATTTCGTGATACCTTAAATCAGTCACTAATTTCACGACACGGACGCTACAAACATGACCTCTTTCGCTTAATTTGTCTCGTTCACGTTCGTTTCTTGCTCCACTCCTGTATACAAATAAAGGGGATGCAACTCCTGTCACACTGAATATTAAATTTCGCGCACGTCGAACACTTTTTGCCGTCGTTTTTAGTTCATTCACGTCCAGGGTCGATTCGAGAACATTTTCTCACACAAACGACAGTGGTAAGTAGCAGTACTACGTTGACATCCTCCTGTAACATACCGGTGGCTCTATAAGTCTCTGACTCTTATTCGAGTGCTAAACATTGTAATCCATCACCGTTAATGTAGATGATTGTCTCCTTGTGATCAAATACTCGGAGCACTCGCACCAAATCTTTGTAAGAGATGCCAGGGTCATCCCAGTGAATTCCATCATAGAAGTGTGTTAACCACACTCCACTTCTACATGTTCCTTGAATGGTTTTGGCGATGCAGCTCTTGATGCAAATGTTCCTATTTTTCGCTGCAGCCTGGAACCGCAAGACCGCTACGGTCGCAGGTTCGAATCCTGCTTCGGGCATGAATGTTTGTAATGTCCTTAGGTTAGTTAGGTTTAACTAGTTCTAAGTTCTAGGGGACTAATGACCTCAGCAGTTGAGTCCCATAGTGCTCAGAGCCATTTTTTGTTCCTATTTTTCCATCACTTTGTGTGAATGCTATTAATGTACAGTCTTTAATTATGAATCACCTGCGTTCATCATAGTAAAATTCTTGAATGTCAGCTATGATCCTCCCACCTTGGGGTAACATCGTGATCTGCCTTTGAGCTAGCAGAGCGCCTATTAATTTGTACAACTCGTGGCACTACACCAGTGAGCAGGCAGTAGTTAACAACATGATCATGCTGAACTAGAGCATAAGCTGCTGTGTGATCTGGGAAGTTTGTTGAAGATTCAAATTCAATCCGTACATCTACAGGCCCTGTTTTAATTATCTCATTCTGTTTTGAACAGTCAGTCACGATTATTGGTGCTAGCTTCTTGAAACTCTGTGGACTGAGTAGGCATCCTCCATTTTCAACACCCTCGTAGTGAGATGCTCGGAATCTCGCATATATGTCAAATGGCAGATTGTATACATTGCTGTCCCACTGTGGATGTAGATTCTCGTATGTGTAGTATTCGGAATTCAGGTAGACTCTGGCGTTATTTAACTTGCAGTGGTCAAATTCAGTGAGGCCTTTAATACATCCCCACACCTTTGAGTTTGAAATGCAATCATGATGAATCGAGGTGCTTCCAACTGCACTGATGTTTTAATAGTCCAAGTATATGTTGATGCTGTAGGTAAGAATGGGTATTCAAAAAGTTCCCATGATCAGAAGGTTAGTGGTAGATAGGTGTCAGCATTCAGAACTTTTAAGAGCTTCAAGCATTCCTCATCAGCAACAGTGATGTGAGGCGTTTTCCATACTATACTATTAGTCTTGATTTGAACATTCTCTGCAGCTGTTTGGAAGAATGAATTCGCGTCATTTGCACTCTGCACCAAAATAAGCTCCTGTTTAGCGCTCGTAATAATTCTCTGCATGTCCTCAAAATAACCCATAAGCATTTTTAGTGGCACACACGCAGTAAATCGGCTGTATCCCCCCTCACCATCCAGTGCATCTATGAAGGAGGAGCAGGAGGAGACTAGTGTTTAACGTCCCGTCGACAACGAGGTCATTAGAGACGGAGCGCAAGCTCGGGTGAGGGAAGGAGGGGGAAGGAAATCGGCCGTGCCCTTTCAAAGGAACCATCCCGGCATTTGCCTGAAGCGATTTAGGGAAATCACGGAAAACCTAAATCAGGATGGCCGGAGACGGGATTGAACCGTCGTCCTCCCGAATGCGAGTCCAGTGTGCTAACCACTGCGCCACCTCGCTCGGTTGTGCATCTATGAACCACCCAGCATTTTACAAGCTGTTTGAATCAGAGCCTGAGTCTGAAACATATGTCTCAAGGGTCGACGTTATGCCGACACTGTGTGTGCGGTCGATTTCGATGCAGTTAAGTTCATAACATATCTCTTGAAACAAGAATATTAGAGCATTTCGCCTGAGCTTCGAGAGCGTTACCATAGTGCCATCAGCTTTCTTAAATGTACAGTCCAGATACACGAAGCTCTTGCAAGGCAGTGTTACGGCGTCCTGAATCTGGATAACAATCCTAATTTCATCATTTTTGTTAAATGTGCTTGAAGCGTAGGGTTTGTGTGAGTGGTATTCGTGACGTATAATTCGATCATCAACTCTATTGACTGAGTTACATTGAGCGATATCATTTTGCGGTTTGAAATCTGCTGAAATCAGGAATTCGTAATTAAGGCGTGTTATCACCTTGCGCTTCCGCAATGCACTGACGGGTTGTGAGCTCGGTGTGCTAGCTTTATACCTTACTCCCATCTCGCCTTAGGTGCAAGTGTACAATGATCTCTTCTCCTCAAAAGTTAACAGGATAGGTAATCCAATGTCTGAACTGTCACCGGGAGATATACAGGGTGAGTCACCTAACGTTACCGCTGGATATATTTCGTAAACCACATCAAATACTGACGAATCGATTCCACAGACCGAACGTGAGGAGAGGGGCTAGTGTAATTGGTTAATACAAACCATAAAAAAATGCACGGAAGTATGTTTTTAACACAAACCTAAGTTTTTTTAAATGGAACCCCGTTAGTTTTATTAGCAACTCTGAACATATAAACAAATACGTGAGCAGTGCCGTTTGTTGCACTGTAAAATGTTAATTACATCCGGAGATATTGTAACCTAAAGTTGACGCTTGAGTACCACTCCGCTGTTCGATCGTGTGTATCGGGGAGCACCGAATTACGTAGGGATCAAAAGGGCGTTTCATAGGACGTGGAGGACGCATAAATTGGCCATCCCGCTCTCCTGATCTTACACCTCTGGACTTCCTTCTGTGGGGTACGTTAAAGGAGAATGTGTACCGTGATGTGCCTACAACCGCAGAGGATATGAAACAACGTATTGTGGCAGCCTGCGGCGACATTACACCAGATGTACTGCGGCGTGTACGACATTCATTACGCCAGAGATTGTAATTGTGTGAAGCAAATGATGGCCACCACACTCAACATCTATTGGCCTGAAATGTCGGGACACACTCTATTCCACTCCGTAATTGAAAACGGAAACCACGTGTGTACGTGTACCTCACTCTTCATGGTAATGTACATGTGCGTCAGTGAAAAGGACCAATAAAAAGGTGTTAGCATTTGGACGTAATGTGCTGTTCCAGTCCCTTCTGTACCTAAGGTCCATCACCGTTCACTTTGGATCCCTACGTAATTCGGTGCTCCCCGATACACACGATCGAACAGCGGAGGAGTGGTACACAAGCGTCAACTTTAGGTTACAATATCTCCGGATATAATTAACATTTTACAGTGCAACAAACGGCACTGATTACGTATTTGTTTATATGTTCAGATGTGCTAACAAAACTAACGGGGTTCCATTTAAAAAAACTTAGGTTTGTGTTAAAAAAATACTTCCGTGGATTTTTTTATGGCTGTATTAACCAATTACACTAGCCCCTCTCCTCACGTTCGGTCTGTGGAATCGATTCGTCAGTATTTGATGTGGTTTACGAAATATATCCAGCGGTAATGTTAGGTGACTCACCCTGTATAGCGCTTGTGGGGGCTTGAACTATTTTATACCCAGTACCGACTGTAGGGAAGAATCCGTAAATTGAGTGAATCAACGTATCGTTGAGGCATGAGTTTGTGGCAATATTGCACTCATCCTGGATTGTGCTGACTGAAGTACACTCCTGGAAATTGAAATAAGAACACCGTGAATTCATTGTCCCAGGAAGGGGAAACTTTATTGACACATTCCTGGGGTCAGATACATCACATGATCACACTGACAGAACCACAGGCACATAGACACAGGCAACAGAGCATGCACAATGTCGGCACTAGTACAGTGTATATCAACCTTTCGCAGCAATGCAGGCTGCTATTCTCCCATGGAAACGATCGTAGAGATGCTGGATGTAGTCCTGTGGAACGGCTTGCCATGCCATTTCCACCTGGCGCCTCAGTTGGACCAGCGTTCGTGCTGGACGTGCAGACCGCGTGAGACGACGCTTCATCCAGTCCCAAACATGCTCAATGGGGGACAGATCCGGAGATCTTGCTGGCCAGGGTAGTTGACTTACACCTTCTAGAGCACGTTGGGTGGCACAGGATACATGCGGACGTGCGTTGTCTTGTTGGAACAGCAAGTTCCCTTGCCGGTCTAGGAATGGTAGAACGATGGGTTCGATGACGGTTTGGATGTACCGTGCACTATTCAGTGTCCCCTCGACGATCACCAGTGGTGTACGGCCAGTGTAGGAGATCGCTCCCCACACCATGATGCCGGGTGTTGGCCCTGTGTGCCTCGGTCGTATGCAGTCCTGATTGTGGCGCTCACCTGCACGGCGCCAAACACGCATACGACCATCATTGGCACCAAGGCAGAAGCGACTCTCATCGCTGAAGACGACACGTCTCCATTCGTCCCTCCATTCACGCCTGTCGCGGCACCACTGGAGGCGGGCTGCACGATGTTGGGGCGTGAGCGTAAGACGGCCTAACGGTGTGCGGGACCGTAGCCCAGCTTCATGGAGACGGTTGCGAATGGTCCTCGCCGATACCCCAGGAACAACAGTGTCCCTAATTTGCTGGGAAGTGGCGGTGCGGTCCCCTACGGCACTGCGTAGGATCCTACGGTCTTGGCGTGCATCCGTGCGTCGCTGCGGTCCGGTCCCAGGTCGACGGGCACGTGCACCTTCCGCCGACCACTGGCGACAACATCGATGTACTGTGGAGACCTCACGCCCCACGTGTTGAGCAATTCGGCGGTACGTCCACCCGGCCTCCCGCATGCCCACTATACGCCCTCGCTCAAAGTCCTTCAACTGCACATACGGTTCACGTCCACGCTGTCGCGGCATGCTACCAGTGTTAAAGACTGCGATGGAGCTCCGTATGCCACGGCAAACTGGCTGACACTGACGGCGGCGGTGCACAAATGCTGCGCAGCTAGCGCCATTCGACGGCCAACACCGCGGTTCCTGGTGTGTCCGCTGTGCCGTGCGTGTGATCATTGCTTGTACAGCCCTCTCGCAGTGTCCGGAGCAAGTATGGTGGGTCTGACACACCGGTGTCAATGTGTTCTTTTTTCCATTTCCAGGAGTGTATATCTACAGCTTGATCCGATGCGTAAAATTTACTGGCATCCTTCACCAAACCACGATCCTTTGCAAAACCTAGCAGTGGACCCTCTGAATCTCTCTGTCTGAAGTCGATCGTAGCACTGTCTGCCCGTATTTCAGATTTAAGGGTATTAATGTTTGCCTATAGTTCAATACCTTTCCCCGACTGTTTTAAGACTTCCTTTAAATCATCAATATCGTAGGCACCAGATTGTATTTGTAGAATCTCCTTCAGACGGTCAGTTTCAAGATGCAGTTTATTGTTGCTCTTTGCGATATTTGGAATGCTGTTATACTTCTCCAGACCAATCAGCGCTCTTTTAAAGTCAGAGTGTACGACATTGTATCTAAACCTCAAATGATGGGCGTGCGTTCAATGATGGCTCTATTATATTTGTGGATGTTCGCACATCTGCTCTGACGAGGAGGAGAGGAGAAAGCGCGCATTCCAGACTTCTCACCGCTCAGTCTAAATATAGCGTGCATTCCAGAGGTTTGCTGATGCAGGCGAAGGCTAATTTGCCATGGCTGTGATGAGGAACATAACGCAGAGATGCCCACACAGGTATGTGTTAAAGTCCTGATACCGCTAGAAATTGTAGAAGATACGTCTTTTTCTGGTGAAGTAGCGTTGTAATTCTTCAGGCGGCTGTAAATCCCCAAATTAATCGAAATATTGTACTGTATTTGCACTTTTCTCTACATACGCCACCCTGGGCCCCAGCGACATCTATATTTACAATTCCGCACTCATTAATCCACCACATGGTCTTAGGTCATGCATCCCGCATAAAGACGCCACGGAATCCTGGAATGTGAAGTTTTTCTTTAACAATATTAACCACATCTTTATTCGTGAGCACTCGATCAGGTAGGATAACTGACGGATTCTTGTTTTATTTATGAAGAGACCTAGTACTTTCCCGTATGGTTTCCAGTAGAGACCCTTTCCGGCAGCTGCTATTTCCATGCCGTGATTATGTCTTCTGGCTTTCTCTAGTTGCGCCTGTGCATTCTGTACGTTTTTGACCGGTTTGGCTACAGCTGCAGCCCCACCTGTAAGTGAACGTACCACCGACAGAGCTGCAAGTGCTCGAACGAGGAACGGAATAATTCCACCTGATGTCTTTGGTAGTGGTAGGACCCTAGGTGGTTTAACTGCAGTCTTCTTCTTGTTTTCTTCCCCCCCTTCAACACACGTTTAGCTGCACGCATCGAAGTGAGAATACAATTTTTCAAACAACCGGGTTTCTTCTTCTTCTCCCCCAAAGCTGATCACGCTGCATTCATAATTCGTCTGAAATTCATCTCCCCCAGGCCCAACTTATTTTTTCCTCACATAGTTTCATCAACTAGGAATGCAGCAATGCGCTGACCTATTCAGAGATCTTTTGTTCGTCTTATTTGCTTGGCTTGATCGGCTAATATTCGGTCGGCAACGTGGCGTGCTGGGAGATTTTTATTTGCAGTGTATGCGAGGTCGTGTTCAAGGCAGGCTTCATCTAGTAGGTTAATACCTTTATCTCCGCGTGCCAGCCGTTTCTGAAGCTTTGGCCCACAGAAGTTATATCCTGGAACGTTCAATTCAACAGGCAATTTGTCGAGAATACCACCTCCACCTCTTATTATGGTGTGCCTCCTATCATGCATGATACGCTACTGATGAGATAGAGGTCTACGTTCCCTGTTATATACTAACTCGTCAGCGTCAATCCAACTGTTTTCTGATGATGTAAATCCTAACCATTTAACTAGCACTCTATTCCCGCGACGTCTTATCACGCGTTCGTTGAGAAATACATCTGGTTCAGAACTCTTCTGCAATTCCTCCGTCTAAAAGCATCCTGCAATTTCTTCACCCTTGCCGTCCTTTAAGATATTTGTCCTATGGTTCGTTGTCTGCACTTTGGGTACTGTGAATATCTCAGCGGACCAGTTTGGTACGTACGATTTCTCGAACGCTGTCTTCTGTTTTGAAATACGTACTAAGTCGCCTACATTGAACCTCTGTTTGCGCGGGTCGAGCATTTTAATGCGGAAGTATAGTGTGTCCACGAGTGAATTATCACGAACATCGATCGGTCTCACTTTTATTGTACTATGTTTGGTTCGATTATACCGTCCAATTATCTGTGAGATGATATCTAGCCACTTGTACGAACCGCAAAGATTAAAACGCATCCACATTTGAGCTATGACTGTTCTGTTCAAACGCTCCTTGTTGCTAGCTTTCAGGTGGGTAAACGTGCAATAGTGGTGTATCCCATACCGCTCCACCACTGTCTTGAAATGTTCATTGTAAAACTCACCACCATGATAGGTTTGAAGATTGTCTGGGCATCGATTCGTTCCTTTCCGCAGCAAACGCCCAAACACTACAGCAACATCTCTACCCGGTTTAGTTTTCACAGGTAATGTCCATGCCAATTTAGAGTATGTATCAATAACCATTAAAATGTATTTGAATCCATTATTCTCATGTGAATATTGACTCATATCTACAAGATCGGTTTGCCAAAAGTCATCCAGCTCTTTAATCATAACATGCCTGCGAAGGTATGTTTTGCGTGCTGGCTTGTGCAATTCTCGAACTACCGTCTCCATACTTATTCGATGATACCTCTCTCTCGAAGCTCAGAGATTATCGAAACAACGTCATTCGAATGAGCTGTATTGCCCGCAGCAGCCGAAGCCTTCAACAGTCGAAGTCTGTCTATTAGTTCATCTGGCTTATCGTGATATATACACTGCGGGAGTTGATTGCTCAGGCCTTTATGCTGAAAGTCTACACCCTCACTGACACTTTTAGCTTGCTCATTGAGTAAAGGTTTTATAATGGTAGTGTATTTAGAGTTTTCAGGCTTTTTCAGTGCTCCGTCGGGATTTTTGTACAGATCAGTCAAGTTAATTATTTCCCGATAGACTTTGCGATCATCGGCTGAGTATTTTAAGTTTTTTGATGGCCTTAGGAAGATTAGGTTCATTAAGCCAGGTGGTCTTTTAAACTCTGTATCCCCGTTGCGTATTGTGCTATCGGATAAAGTTATAGTTTGAGAGCCCTGCTGACACCAAATGTTCTATCTATCTTAACGGTCGGATACTGGTTGGTGAATTCTGCGATTGGGTCATTATTATGCAAAACTATCTTGGTGATAGATTCGGTAACAGGTTTAAAGGTTTCATTTAGTGTTTGCTCGCGATCTATATGCCCCAACTTCAGCAAACGTAATTTCTCTCGAACTGCTTTGCGCGCCTGAATGACTTTATGCTTTGTCGACATCTCGAAGGATACTAATCAGAGTTCTGAATATCACGTGATTTTATATATGCTTTGTTGTACTTCTTCTTCTCCTTTTATCCTACGCCACCTTCTTCAATAACAACGGCCTCGGCTTCTATCACGCCTTCAATTGCGCTAATTCTGTCCTCTACCGGTTTTGGTTAATGGCAAGAAGTTTCTGGGTGTCCTTTAATTCCCTTGCAACTTTAACTAGTCTGGACTCAAGATTTTTAAATTTGATATCGGTGTACATTCGGGCACTCTGTCTTTGCACACCGAATCTATCAGCCTGAGCGTCCGCCATGCGTGCGAATTTGTCCATGGTGAAATGTTAACTGATGGGATAAGGTATTTTCGTACGTTTATATATGGAGAAATCCTTGGAAGTTCCGGCTATACCTACCGTCATTTAGTTTACGGGTTTTATCAATAACGAGAAAGCCGTATTGTGAGTGGTTCCAGCAATCAGCACATATCTTTACAAATTCATTGTACGACATGTCGGTCCCTACGTGAGCATGGTAAATGTGCTTTAAATTGAGGTTGTCTTGTTTGAATGCTATAATGAGATTTGCGTTGTCCCTCACCAGCTGTTTTGTGATCCTGGAATACGTTTGACTCAGATAAAATACATCAACACCCATATGACGGCCAAAGCAGAAATATTTACGAATTTGATCTTGCTTTTCAACAGCGACGTCCTCAAATATGAACGCTGTGTTAGACTTTACCTCCTCAGGTGGGGGGGGGGGGGGGGGGCGTCGTCGCTTTCACTGAAGGCTCTGTGCGTTACACCGTCTACTCCATTTAATATTTTCTTCAGTAACTGGTACCTGGGCTGAAAGAGTGTTTTGGAGAAGACGAAAAGGTGCTCGAAGCGGACTCCGTCTATGTGCGTTAACAGAGCCATGAGGACATTTGTCTTACCACAGCTGGATGGACCTACAATTATAGCTCATATGATGTCAGGAAGGAGTGGTCCTTTCTTGTTGGTCTTCTGGTCTTGGTCATCATCACAGGACCATTCACCTACAACAAAGCCCTTGAGGCGAGGGTGTTTCACCCACCCCGCCATGATACCTACAGTGGTAGGTCAAGGTGTGGAATATGCTTTTATATGATTAAAAATATGTGTTTGTGTGTAGTCACTATAGCGCAGTCACCTTACCGACTGAGCTACAGCGGCTACACAATAGAATGAACTCGAGGTGGTATATTTAAAGGGAAGGCATTCATATAGAATAACGTAGGTGACTTTTTGTGTTGACAAATAAAAAACACGCAATGACAAATATAATATTATAAACTAATATATTTATTTATTAAAATATTTACAAATATGATCACCATGAGAAAAAATCAGTACATTCTTTTTTAAGCGGTGCAGCAGAAGTACAGTATTTGGAAAATACACCAAATGTTCTATCTATCTTACACGCCCCATACTGGTTGATGAATTCTACGATTGGATCATTATCACGTGAAACCATCTTACTGATAGATTTGGTAACAGGTTTCAAAGTTTCTCTTAGCGTTTTCACGCGAGTCCATATGCCCCAACCTCAGCAAACGTAAATTCTCTCGAACTGCTTTGCGCGCCTGAATGACTTAATGGTTCGTCGACATCTCGGAGCATACTAATCAGCGCTCTGCATATGACGTAGTTTTATATATGCTTTATTGTTGTTGTTCTTCTTCTTCTTGTTTCCTACACCTCTTTCTTGAATAACAACAACCTCAGCTTCTATCTTCCCCTCAATTGCGCTAATTCTATTCTCTAGCCGATTTTGGTTAAGCACAAGAAGTTTGTGAGTGTCCTTTAATTCCCTTACAACCTTACCCAGTCTTCCCTCAAGATTCTTAAATTTCATATCGGTGTACATGCGAGCATTCTGTCTATACACACCTAACCTCTCAGACTGAGCGTCCGCCACGCGAGCGAATTTGTCCATGGTGTAGTGTCTACTGACGCCCTCAGCTACTTTGTACGTTTGTATATGGAGAAACTCCTGGAAGTTCCGGCTATACCTATCGTCATTCAGTTTCCGGCTTTTATCAATAACGAGACACCCGTATTGTGAGTGGTTCCAACAATCAGCACATATCTTTACAAATGCTTTGTATGACATGTCGGTCCCTACATGAGCCTGGTATATGTCTTTTAAATTGAGATTGTTTTCTTTGAAGGCTATAATGAAGTTGGCGTTATCCCTCACCAACTGTTTTGGGATACTGGAATATGTCTGACTCAGATAAAATACGTCAACGCCCATATAACGACCAAAGCAGAAATATCTGCGGATTTGATCCTGCCTTTCAACAGCCACATCATCAAATATGAAGACAGTGTTAGGCTTTACCTCTTCAGGTGGGGGGACGTCGCCGTTTTCAATGAATGCTCTGTACGTTACACCATCTAATATTTTCTGCAGTAACTGGTACTTGGGTTAAAGGAGTGTCTTGGAGAAGACGAAAAGGTGCTCGAAGCAGACTCCGGCTATGTGCGTTAACAGCGTCATGAGGACATTTGTCTTACCACAGTTGGAAGGACCTACAATTATCGCTGGTATGCTGTCAGAAAGGAGTGCTACATTCTTCTTCTTCTTATTGGTCTTCTGGTCTTGGTCATCATCACAGGACCAGTCACCTACAACAAAGTCCTTGCGGCGAGGGTGCTTCACCCAGCCTGCCATGATACCTACTGTGCTAGGTACTGGCGTGCAATAGGCTTTTATACGATAAATAATATTTGTGTGTAGCCAGTATAGCGCAGTCACCTTACCAACTGAGCTAAAACGGCTACACGATAATATTAATTCCAAATGGTATATTTAAAGGGAAGAGTGTCACGTACATTAACGTGCATAAACGTATACTAACGTGCATTAACGTATGTGACATTTTTATCTAGAGAAATAAAAAAGACAAACAGAAATTTAAGATTATAAATATATTTATTTATTCAAGATATACAATTATGATCAGCGTGGAAAACAATAAGTTCATTCTTTTTTAAAGGGTGCAGCAGAAGTACAGTATTTCGAAAATAGCTGCTTCTTGTATCCCTCAGATTCAGCATATATATCTCGTAATGTTATAGGCGCATTGCAACAGCCTATTATTCCATCACTAAATTTGAGTTCAACATTTTCAACACCTATGCGAGGAATAACACAAGACTTCGGCACTGCAGTTATACATGTACTTAAACAATGATCTATATCTTCTATGTGAATGCTGCATGTGTGAAGCCAGTTAATGATGTCACTGTATACAGCTTGAACATATGGGCCCCATCTATTTAGTCTCTCTATTGTACTAGTTACTGCCACGTCTAGATTGAATAAGTTATCAATAGTCGAGCGCTGCATGAAAATACTATGACCCTCAGCACTTTTAATTCTTATTGTAGCATGATCATACATTGATAGAATACTCACAGTTAGACTGCCGCAGTACATGTCCTGGTAGGAGTGGGATGGAGCGTATTCGGTTGTCATATGCTTCTTGATGTATGTTTTTACACGACGGAGTTCATCCCACTCGTAGTCAGAGAACCTAACTTTAATATTTTTGGGCACATTTTCGAGCAGTAACACAGTTGACAGGCTACTGTCTTGTGTAACTTCAAGTCCTACATGAAGACATTTTGAACCACTAACTGTTAACACATAGCATGAGGCGAACAGTAAAGGCTGTGGTGCACTGGAGGTCGGTATCTTCTCATCCACACCAGCGCGGTTAGCCTGCTGTTCTTGCACTGATGGTTGTACGTCTCTTGTGTGAAGCCACCTCAAATGCAGTCTCTGGCACTGACATTAGCACCTCGCTATCCTGCTTCAGCATTCTGAAAAGCTGTACTGCAGGATCCTGTGTGGAAGAGTCCGAGGTCACCACATGTGTGGGCCCCGACAGGTTGGAACATACTGATGCTGACATCACGGGTGACGCTAGCGGACAAAGAACAATATTCATAAGCATAACATGCTGCTGCTACAGAAATAATAATAATAATAATAGTAATATTGCAAAATAGATACTTTTCTGCTGCTTCCTCCCCCTATTCTGCTGCTGCTGTGGTGACTGACACTTCACCTTGACTGACTGACTGACCTGAACAGAGATCGAGCAGTGGCTGAGTCCTTCTTATATACCATCCACCTACGTCATTATGATACCGTGTTCATATTGGCTGAATCGTTTGATCACATGACCTATCGAAGCACCCTCTAGCGCTGAGCTCGTGAACTAGATCAGTTCTTCAGTCTGCTGGATCGGAGACAGTCGTCTCTTGTGGGCTGGGAGCTTATATGGTGCCTTTAGAAAAGATAGACAGTTCCAACAATAACAGATGTTTCCATGAGATGGGTAATGCATCTTAAAGCATCTTGCTGGAACGCATTTATTTGCCTCGTGATGGCTGGGTGTTGTGTGCTGTCCTTAGGTTAGTTAGGTTTAAGTAGTTCTAAGTTCTAGGGGACTTATGACCACAGCAGTTGAGTCCCGTAGTGCTCAGAGCCATTTGAACCATTTGAACCATTTATTTGCAAGACTGTATTCTTCCTCTGCATATGTTCGAACATTAATGCGCACTTCCATTCCGCACATAGGAGGCTATGGGGGCAGTCCTCGACTGTATGCTTACAAACAACATAGATGTTAAACTCATCCCACTCAAACACCAATTACTCATTGATAGAACACATTTGGCATAGCCACGAGGATGGGGGGGGGGGGGGGCTGAGCAGCTGATCTTCAATTGTATATACGGAGTATACGAATATGCGTAGACCGAAGCAAATTGACATCAACTGGACGTCTCTTCCGTTTTGGGAGAGTGAATGCTTCATGATGAATATCTCGGCAGTTTGCGCATGTGCATGAGCATGTGCTGGTTACGATATGCATCCTGGTTCCATCCCTCTGCATTGCCGAAATCTGTGGAACAGAATTCTTGTACCTATTCCTCCTACACTCCTCCAATATCATATTCTTCCATACGTGATGTAGTGAACCATGGCTACAGTCGTCTCTCGAATGTCTACATGTAATGCAGCTATTGAAAGCTGCTCTATCCTTCACATTCATCTCCATGATCGAGGACATGACGGTGGTTTGACAACGACAGCTGAGCAAAGGCTGAATGTGCACCACCAATTCTGGTCATCTGAGTGGCGAAAAAAAATAATTGTCGCCGTCTTGGATAACGGTACTCGTGTCATCAGCTGATGTCAAGACAGCATCCTCTGTGTACCAAGCCACGTGGTGGATACACTGGGTGCAGCCATCTTGAATATCAGTACTTGCGTCATGATCTGACGTCACGGTGGCGCTCTCTGGTGATGATGATATGAACTAAGCCAGTTGGAATCCAGACACAGTGGTGAAACTGGTTAAATAATAAAGAGAAGTCCATTTTTCTCGCCATTTTCCTAGGTGTGACGCATTATCACGTTGGAATTTGAACTTCGTGTCATTTTTTCGGGCGAAGGGGGGTGTGGCACTTTCCTGCCAAAATTCAAACTTCAAGCCAAAATCCGACGTCTTGGATGACGTCATCGCCACCATCTTGGATAACGATACTTTGTTCCACAATCGGTGTTTTTCCAATACTCATAGCTACCTTGACCTGAGCAGGTTGTTGCCTTTGAATCAAGTTAGAGCATCTTTTTGAAGACCCGAAAAGTAAATTCTTTGTATCAGAAGTAGGATGTAGTTATTAACTTAAATCAGTTAGAAATCAAGTATATCTGGAATCTACATACTTCTAACTACATATTTTGCGGTTTGATGTTGTGTAACATTTTGTGGTTAGGTGAATAGTATTTTCAAAAATGTAACGCTTCGGACAGAGTGAGACGGAAGTTATGAACACACTGAGGTATTGTCAGTGTGACCCATCAGAGCTTTCCATACTCACACGCCCAGTGTTGCTGCGTAGTTATGTTAGAGAATAAAATCTGAGTTTTTACATATTTTATTATTTTATTGATTAATATTGACTACAAACTGTAAAAGCAAAATATGTATAGCTACTTTCTCTGATTGCGCCATGAGAGAAGAAGATCCTAATGAGTGAGAGGCTTCTTCCACTTGGCCAAACATGCTGTTAATCTCTAGTCTAAATGAGAAAAAAGGAGTTGTGAATATGCATGAGTCTAGAGACTATATCAAAGCGAAAAACAGGCATAAAGTGACACACAACAGCCACCAAGTCCAATCACCGACTCTACAGAGAAAGAGGAACTTGCTGTGAAGGTGAATAATTGGCATGAAGAAAATAAACTAACAGTAACAAAATATATTAAGAGATCATTCGGTATGCTCAGTGGTGAAAGTTCAGAGGAAGAAAAATAAGAGGAAATTACGATATCAAATGACAAAGACTCTTTGGCCTTGTTGCCTGCATTAATTTTTGAAAATCTTGAATGTCAAACAAAAACTGGGGAGTGCATTCTGATGGAGCTTCAAGGAAAGGAGAGAGTCGTTTATATACAGGTTGGTTTCAATTACAATTTTCACTACTTGAGCCAGGGTAGACAGAAACGAATTTAAAGTATGGGTATCCAGTTATTTTTATTTTTTAGTTTACTGGCATTCAGAACGTTACCCATACATCCATATCAATAGCTTAATGTCAGTTACGACGTTACAAACGTGAAGACAACATAACACCTAATCCCCAAGAGGAGAAAGTCTCCAACCCTACTGGATATCGAACCTGGGCTCCTTTGGTACCGAGCTTAACAGAATGATGTTCAGAATATGCGCTGCAGGATTTGTATTGTTAGTAGTGTTAGTGCCATGGCTTGCTGTAGAGTTGATACACGAGTATCAGTGTGGGTATAGTTGCAGATAGTCAACATGAGTCTGGACAAGGTGAGCAGGACTTTACTTGTAAAGCTGTTTTAACAAAACCACAGCAACAGTGCTGCTCTTCGCGAGCCCTCTTTCTGCACTGGGGTTGAAGAAAATAATTGAGAAGTTCGAATTAATTGGCGATTTGGGAATTGATCGTGCTAGAGGCTGACTGCCAATTACGCCACAATTTGTTGAAGTTACTGTTACCATGACAGAGAATACGGGATGCAATGTGCCATCTCCAAGCAGTACACGAACTGTGTCACGACAGCTGAACATTACACAGTCCATCATTCGAAAAGTGCTGTGAACAATCTCTAGTGTGATTCCAGGCTGTAGACATCACATTGACCAACGTTTCTAACCTGAAACGAAAATTCGGTTTGCAGTTAACAGATATTACCCTCTGATATGGAAGTTAAAATGTGTTCCTTTAAATGGGTTACTCGTTATTTCTCTTCTGCGTGTCCTTACATTTGTTTCCACGAAGTTTCGTTGTCCCATGATGACTCGTTTTTCATGGGGGCCTTCTCACGTAGCGAAAGATTAATTATAAGCACCCTGTAGATGAAATTTTGGCTGAAAAAAGATACTGATTGTGGCTTGGAAGGCCGTTTCATAAGACAGTGGGAAAGGTCACATGACATAAAATCTGTTTTTTCGGATGCAAAATGTGATTCATGCCATCACGTTCCATTAGTTCTCATCACGCTATTGCGCTAATATGCTTCTACATGCATTCTTTAAGAGTGCACGCCTAGCTCCACGTCCTGTACGGTTTGTAGCTCCCAAGAAGTTCACCTTCGATCGTTCGTGATGGTGCGAATCATTGTGATCACTGTGACGCTCCATTTTTCATTCTGTTTTCATGGTGCAAGTTAATGATTTGTTTTGAACATTTCGTGGGTGTCGATGATGTCTATTCAGTGAAGTAATACAAACATCCCGTACAAGACTGATCTCTACAGCTCCCGAACACTCATTTTCTGCCCCTCCCCCCCCCCCCCCCCCCCTCCCCGATGCAAATGGTGAATCATTAGCAGCTAATATTTTTTCTGTCGTAACTGTTAACACAATACTTTAAAATGAGCCTTACTAAGGATTGAACTTGCGACCTCACACTCAAAGGGTTACTTGTCAGCTGCCACCCAGATTACGTTCCGCAGCATAGTGGTTTTTCGCATGAGCCAGAGGATATGTGAACTGACCACACAAGAGAAACGTGGACGCCAAGGAGAGACGCCATGCTGTGCTATTAGATGAGGGCATACCCACGTATGTGCTGAAGTTGTTGGAACAGCAAAGAGATTTCCTGAATGTCGTCTATGTTACTACCACCATCTGCACCTCCCCACTTCCTGCCAACACCCCAGTCCCTGTCAACCCACCGAACTTAAACGCCCAGATGGGACAGGCCAACGCCATCCCGACAGTTAGCAGAGCGGTTCTTCCAGTACACACGCCATGGAGGTCAACACATCATAGGCCTCTAAACATACATGCACCATGAAAGAGTTATGCCAGTTTGTAGGAAATTGATATTCATACAGGTATCGTTGGAAGAGCCAAAATTATAAACTTTAGCGGCCTATGGGTGAATTTGTGATGTTTCAGAGCAATTTCTCTGCTCAGCTGGCAAGGATAGTAAACAGGGGACATGTCTATACTAGAGCATGAAGTATTTGCGATTTTCATTCCGTGCACTGAGTCTTGACAGTAACCGTGCGCCACAGACAGGTGTGTGAACAATATATGCAGATGTCAGCTTTTGAGAGACAAAGTGTAATTTGGTTCAAAGAAGTCGGTTGGTGTAATCGGCGTACCGCTCACTACCAATATTGGCTTGAACGGCTGAATCATGGTCGAACACAAAGTCAAGAAGTAAGCGTTCGACTTAGAGAGACGACAGAATGAGAGGACCGAGCAATGGTCAGAGAAACACTCAGAGCTCGCGATAGTACAATTGTCTTTAGTGATGAGTTCCGCTTCGAACTGAGTTCCAATGACCAGCAAAGACGTGTCCGTTGACCCCCAGACTGGCTGGATACCAACCTGACTATCGTGAATCATACCACCCGACAACAACGAGTGAAGGTCTGTAGTGCCACTTAATTTGATAGCAGGATCCCTGTGCTTGTCATCTGTGGCACCCCTAGAGCACAGTGCTGCATCGACGATATTCTATGCCCGGTTTTGTGGCCCTTCATGGCAAGCCATCGAAGGCTTACATTTCAGCGAGTTAATGCCCGCCCACAAACGGCAAGAGATTCTGCTGCTTGTCTTAATGCTTGCCAAATCCCACCTTGGCCAGCAAGGTCCCCAATCTCTCCCCAACTGGGAACATTTGGACCATTGTGCGCAGGGACCTCCAACCAGCTCTGGATTTTGATGATCTAACGTGCCAGTTGCACAGAGTTTGGGACGATATCCCTCAGGAGGACATCCAACAACTCTGTAAAACAATGCCAAGCCATGTAACTGGATGCGTGAGGGCCACAGATGGACCAACGCATTACTGGCTTGCTCATTTTGTGAAGCATTTTTTCTGGATTAAATCATCCAACTTTCGTGAACCTGTAATAATATGTCTATCTCTAAATGTAAGTTGTATATTACATCTACAGACTTCGTCCAGTTCGGATAGTTCCATCATGGTGCGTCTTTTTTTTTCTCTTTTTATTGTATTCGTATTCCTTCAGTGAAAGACAGTGATGTTAGAATGACTTCCACCCACAAATTTCATTCAGCCAATAGGGATATGTCTGCTTCATAGCTTTCAGAATGTTAACTAAAGAACAAATTAAAATAAAAAAATATAGGTAATAAAGTAGGTACTTACATTTTTGTAATCAGAAACAATTTTTTGTCAGGTCCTGACCAGCCTCCTTGGAAAACACTGATGGATGCATGATGTGCAGTTAACTTACTACTGTCTCAGAATTCACTCTTCCCCTAGCCGAAATCGACAATTTTATAGCAAAAAAAAAAACAGTTTTTTTGTCTCACTGTGGCTCATTCTCCCCCTAAGCCACAATTAGAGAATACACTGAAGGACCATTTAGTTGCCAACTCGTTTGTAGAGCAAATTCACAGGAATGTGTGAAACATGTATTCCATTACAATAAATTTTATCTTAGATCTTTAATAACGCCATAAGTTATGGTGTATGCAGCGTGTTATCGTAGTTAGCGTCACTACATGTCGCCAGTTAAAAACCCGATCATCACCACTCATATGTTACATAGTGTATATCATTTCTGGATCGTTTTCATGTTTTTAATGCCTGCATATTCTGCAAAATTTGATGTTTGTGTAAATAGTTGCCCTCTCCGTCCTGGGGTTCAGTTCTGTTCTAGCTGGACACTGGTATTCGAAATAAACTTGCTTTCAGTGCCAAGTGTTGTATATCAATTGACGACCTGCTTTCGGATTTGGATGTGAAGATGCAACGTTGTTTGGTGGAGATGCTCTGTACTGTAAAGCAGTAACATCACCATGGCTCCAATGAGGCAATGTAAAAGCCTTCGCCTTCATCGACAGGAACCAGAATATAAGAAGCACATCGTTCCTAGGATCTGTGTATTCAGGTGACAGACGCATTCTGACACAGCATTAGATCATCCGCTCATTATGCATCCATCATTGTTTTCTGGAGATGCTGGTCAGATCTCGACTAAATGACTGAAGCATTGTCGAGTATAGTGGGTGAAATGACATGACATGTTTGGCAAGCATTTACTTTTACTTGGTTGGCAAAACTCAACAGTGGTTTGAAAACAGTGAGGAGAATCTCAACAGCTGAGACATGTTCCAGGTTGAACTGAAGAAAAGTTTGATAAAAATCAACAGCAAGTCCGTTTCGCGGAAGAACAGTTGAAGATCAAGTCCCAAAATCGTGAGGAAACAACACTGCCCCACATACGGAATGTGTTGGCCCTATGCCACATCATAAATCCAAATATAAGAGAAGCCAACAAAACCTAACACTTGAAAGGAGTCACAGAAGACATGTTTCAAGTTGTACTGGTAAAGGACGACACAACAACAGAGGAATTCATAAAATGGTTCAGCGAAACGAAGAGATCAGGAAATGCAACAGAAAAGAGTCGAATGAAATAGGAATGACCAGTTGCCAAATCTGGTCTCTATTGCTGATGACCAGCATGAGCTCCCCTCTCTTATACGTCAGATAGTATAGGAAGAGATACAGCAGTGTGTAGCAGCCAGAAATGTCAGATAGAGTACACAAGAGATAGCAGCCATGAATGTCGACTCATTTCGTCAGGAGGTAATAGAGGATAATGAAGACAAGGTGTATAGGTCCTTAACACCATCTTCGCCACGATCCGAACACACCATGAAGAATGGACTCGGCCAATACAGACTTATGCTGTAACTGTCAAACGACAACCCAGCACCCGACTAACGCAGATGCAACCAATTCCTCCCCCAAGTGAAATGCCCCGCAGAATAAGAGACATTGGGACGGTGGAGAAGAACCCTCCAGTGTGCTTTCACTGTGGATACCTTAGAAACATTCTACGCTACTGCAGCGAGAGAGACCCTATGTTACACAATGATTACATCACCAGATATCATCAGTCACAACAGTTCTATTCAGACCAGTCAGCTACAGACGATTATAGTCGATTTGTGCGGCAAAGCCCATCGGTGTAGCGTGTAGGAGGTCGCTCCCCAACCCACCATCGCTGTCCACCTAGCTGCCGAATTTGGATAAACTGGCAAGGTGACCAGCTGTAGAGGTGAAGTTGCCTCAGATGCTCATCCTCCATGGACGATAACCACCAAGATGTCAGTGAATAACACTAATGTCAATATCAAGGGCCAACCTATCTGGGCACTAGAGACCCAGTGGCTTCCTTTTCTGTAATGTTGGATGATTACCGTCGTCAGATAAAAAGACTATGTTCCATGATACAAAAGTGATAGTGCTGAACATCGTAAATGGCAAATACGTCCAGTCCATGAGAACATATATTGCATGAATAACTATCAGTGGTGGAACACAGCTCTTCGAATTTCTCATTTTAACAGAATGTGGTTACCAGTGATATTCTTAGATGAGACTTCTTGTAGGAGTCAGAAGTAGTCGTATACTGTGGATGATCACAGTATTCCAACAGGGACACGTAACAAAAATTACTCTGAGCAGTGGTTTACAATGGAAGACGTTGGAACACAACAACATATAGTTAGCTATATGTAAGTGGGGACCATCATGTTAGTCCAGGTAGGCAGCTTAGTGTCATCCATGATGAACTATACATGACTACCACTACAAACAATGCAGGGGAGGGACTGTCAATAGGACGTGGCCCAACCAAGGAACAACACTGGCAAGTGACAACCGTTGTGCATCAGTTCTCGGGTACATTGAAATCTGGAGAGAGAAAAGATAGACTGAACGGCCCATGGTAAAACACTGCATCAACTGTGGGAATCATCTACTAACTAGTCAACGCTCATATAGAGTGCCACAAGGTGTACATCGAATAATCGCCGAGGAAGTGGAGAAGATGCTCCAAGATGACGTCATTCAGCTTTCAGAGAGTCCTTACTCCTTCTCTGTGGTAATTGTGAAGAAGGACGGCACATGACGTTTGTGTCGACCACTAACGACTGAACAAAATCACAAAGAAAGATGTTTATCCATTGCCCTGCAATGATGACACCCTAGACTGCTTGAAAGGAGCAAAGTATCTCTCAGCTGTGGACATTCAGACAGTCTAATCGAGTTTGATTAGGCTGACCAGGAAAAACTGGCCTGATAATACTTGATGGCCTCTTTGTTTAAAAATCTGCTATTTTGACTGTGTAATGCACCGGACACCTTCTAGCGTGTAATGGAAAACCTTCTTTGACACCTTAAATGGACGGTGTGTCTTTACTACCTGGATGGCTTTGTCGTTTTTTTGACGACATTTAAAGAATATCAAAGATGCGTGACAGCTGCGTTGAAGCGTCTTCGGACTGCAAGTCTCCAGCTGAATCCTCTTTGTCGCCTAAGAATTAGAAATATTTGGGCATCTAGTGGATGGCGATCCAGAGGAAATAAGAATAATCACACGTTTCCCAATTCCTCAGCACATTCGTGATGTAAAAAGACATCTCAGAAAGTGCTCATACTACAGGCAATTTATGAAGGTCTTCTGTACCAAGTCATGCGCCTTTCAAGAACTACTGTAGGGAGGTGTCAAATTTTCGAGAAAGTAGATACAAGAATGATCTTTCCTTACCCTTATGGGGGAGCTAACATCTTCTCCAATTCTAGCATTGTATGACGAGAATCCCGAGACCGGACTACACAGTGACACAAGCGGATATGGAATGGAGGAGGTTCTAGTACAAATTCAGAAAGATGCCGAGAAGCTGACAGCTTATCATTCCAGAATACTCTCAAAGGCCTAGGTAAACTGCTCTTCAACCAACAAATAGTGCCCTGCAGTTTTTTAGGCCATCAATAAGTTGTGGCAATATTTATTTGGCAAACGATTCACTGTTGAACCACTGTGTTCTGTGTTGCCTCATTAACTTAAAGGACCCGTCAGGTCTACTGTGATCCAGAACTGCTGAAAACCATAGATGCCTTGAAGGAGGAGAAACTTAACAAAGGAGAATTCCAATTACCAAACAGAGCATTGTGTAAGAGGAACTGTGATTGAGTAGTGCAGAAGTGGTTGCTCATCATTCTATCTCATCTAGGGCTAGTTTTCATGAAGTACTTACATTGTGTTCCCATGTCTGGTCTCCTGA
The DNA here is from genome assembly GCF_023864345.2 of Schistocerca serialis cubense. NCBI lineage: Eukaryota > Metazoa > Arthropoda > Insecta > Orthoptera > Acrididae > Schistocerca > Schistocerca serialis. Next base: position 688,625,312 of record NC_064640.1, on the reverse strand, counting down.
GATTCATGAAGTTTCTGGACAGAATTAGGCGCAGGTATCTCTGGCCAGAACTTCACTGATACATTAAAATACTATGTGAGTCACTGTAAGAAATGACAAGAATGGAAGCAAGTGTTGCACTTAGTACGAATCCTATCTGCAGCAGTGTCATTCTATAGAAATGGAATCGATCTTTTGGTTAGGTTCCCAAAGCATACAAATGGAAATCGTTGGATAATAGTCTTCACAGACTGCCTCACCTGCTATGCTGTTAGCAAGGCTGTGGCAACTGCTGAAGGACCAGAAACTGCGAAGTTCCTTGTAGAAGAAACCATTTGCAACACAGAGCACCCTGTATGATTGTCTCTGATCATTCAGTTGAGACGAGTATCAGAGGGAATTTCGCGTTGCGTCATCACCCACACGATGAAAACTGCCTATAATTCACAGACAAGTGGCATCACAGAATGGTTTCTTAAGATATTGGAAGATTTGCACATTGATGTGCACTGATGTTGAACAGAGAGATTGGAATACAATACCACGTGTTGTGGTATTCACATACAATAGAATATGGCAAGATTCTACAGGCTGCACGTTGTTCTTTCTTCTCCACAGTCACAAGGATAAAACAGGAATGGATACACCGTTACCATTTCAACTGGATGACACTAATAATGACTGCGTGAAACACCTCGTACCAACATGTATGAAGCAAGACAACTCACTAGCATATGGGCACTCTATAGCTAGGAGAAAGACAATGAGTGCTATAACTCCAACCACCGGCCAGTGAGATACAGTGAGAGAGACTTGCTATGGATTTTTACATCTGTGGGGAAAGTGAGGCTATCAGAAAAGGTACTAAAGCGCTACTCTGGGCTGTATTGTATCCTTCGTGGCTTGTCAGACACCACAATGAAGTCAAGGAGTATGTATCTTCATTAAGAAGACAAAAGCTCAGAGATGTCCATGTCCACTTCATGGGGCCCTACTACATTCCAAAGGTGCAGATCGACGATGGGATGGCCTTGGAAAGTGAAGACCCATCCAACGATTGTGGAACTTCAATGGGAGGGCTTACCTTTCATGTCATCATAGTGAAGATGATGTAACTTAACAACCCGAACAGAATGTGAGGATCAAACAGTACAGCCATACAGAGGGCCATTGTCCAGATCTATATCCAGGATTCTGTACTCGGCTCGAATGAGAATTTCTGAAACAGAAGGTCACTGTTTCCCTAGAAGAGGGAGCAGTGCAGTGAGATGCGATTTATGCCATGTCATCATAGTGAAGATGATGTAACATAACCCGAACAGAATGTGAGGATCAAACAGTGCAGCCATGTAGAGGACCATTGTCCAGATCTATATCCAGGGTTCTGTACTCGGCTCGAATGAGAATTTCTGAAACAGCAGGTCACTGTTTCCCTAGAAGAGGGAACAATGCTGTGAGATGCGGTTTATGAATCATGGCGTCGTGGTTAGCATAGCTTAATGTCATACAACTGGTCCCCAGATCAAACCCGACCATAAGCAACTATTTTTTATGTACTATTAACATTTCTGGAAGGTTTTTTAAATATCTAGTGCTTTTAATGTCTTTATATTCTGGAATATCCAGATTCAGTCATAGCTGGACATTCTATCTTCACAGGATGGTCTATAGATTATTCTGCCGTGGGAATCTTCATCCCAACGAGATCTGTCTAGGAGTAAGTTATTGAAGAATCTGTGGAAATACATTTGGTGGAAGGTCTTATTAACCACGACAGTGGCTTTCAACTGGATAAGGTAGCAAACCCAGTAGTTACCGTACCTTAATATGCAACAGAAGAAAACATTTTATGCCCAATGAAACGGCTATTGGCGATTAATTTCATTATCTTGACTCCCGAAATTTAATTCCGTGGGCACGAATTCTGACAGATGGTGTGCATGTAACATCACCATAAGGCATGCCCTGTGACTTGAGATGGAGCGACATTTGAAGAGAGTGATAAACTAGACAGAGGGCGCACATGCAGCGGAAATCTACGCACATGTGCCAATTTCTGATGTAAATATGGCTATGTGCACCAGCCATCTCCAGTGCAAAACACTCTTATGAAGATGGCTGAATGGTTGTCATTCGAAACATTTTGGCAAGCTGTCAGCGTCATCTGGCTGCAATCCAAAAACTAGATATCAAAATGGTTCAAATGGCTCTGAGCACTATGGGACTTAACATATGAGGTCACAGTCCCCTAGAACTTAGAACTACTTAAACCTAACTAACCTAACGACATCACACACATCCATGACCGAGGCAGGATTCGAAACTGCGACCGTAGCGGTCGCGCGGTTCCGTTCTGAAGCGCCTGGAACTGTTCGGCCACAACGGCCGGCAAAGTAAATATCATATCGACCTCTAATTTAAACCTCTGGTTTGGGTTTTTGGATACACCTGGAACGAATTTGTGATAATCAATCAATGAAAAAGACATTTTAGAGGTATTTTGGAACTGAAATTCCATAACGCTGAACTAAAGGTATTATTTAATTTTGTAAAATGTTACTGTACAATCTGTGCTTTAATTCATTGCTGAGATTTAAAAAAGTTAAAGAAATCGAAATTATTAAGGTGCCAGTATTCATCATGCTTTATTAACATAGCTATCAACAACAATTCTTAAAAATGAACGAAAAGCTGACCAAAAAATTTCATCAATGCTTAATTCAAATGCAGTACTTTCCCAAATATATATTTCTAAACCTGTAAAAGCAATTTTAAAATACAAGTAGAAGAATAATCTAAACAAAGACGAACATATTTACGAAACTAGAAGGGGTTGTGACTATCACATGGCAAGGAATAACATAAAAGCCGCAGAAACAGCTCCTATTACTTCTACATCTATATTTTTCAAGACACTGGATGACAAAGGGTGCTTCCATTTGTATCATTTACTAGGGCTTCTTCCCGTTCCACTCACATACACATCACAAGAAAAATGATTGCTTATGTGCCCAACAGTGCACTATAATAAGTCTAATCTTGTCTTTGAGATAGCTATGATAGTGATTCTGGGGACTTACGTTATATTCATAGCTTCTAAATTCCTAGCTATCTCACTTCACGGTGGTCCTTGAAATTTGGTAATTAGGCTTTTAAGGAATAATTGACGTCTTATCTTAAGGTGGCTACCAGTCAGATTATCTAACAAATACTAAAACGGTGGAAGTGGTCAAAATTGCCGCTGTCATACTTTTTTCTTCATTTTAATATCCAGTTACATACTTCGTTAATAAAATAATATGGCTTTTGATAATTTTGTCTGCTCTTTACGATGATGTCTTAGGATTTGCAAAATATTTATATCTTCTTCGACATTTCATCCGATATATACTATGTGATCAAAAGTATCCGGACACCCCCAAAAACATAAGTTTTTCATATTAGCTGCATTGTGCTAGCACCTACTGCCATGTACTCCATATCAGCGACCTCAGTAGTCATGAGACATCGTGAGAAAGCAGAATGGGGCGCTCCGCGGAACTCACGGACTTCGAACGTGATCAGGTGACTGGGTGTCACTTCTGTCATACGTCTGTACACAAGATTTCCACACTCCTAAACATCCCTAGGTCCACTGTTTCCGATTTTATAGTGAAGTGGAAACGTTAAGGGACACGTACAGCACAAAAGCGTACCGGTCGACCTCGTCTGTTGACCGACAGAGACCGTCGGCAGTTGTCTAATAGGCAGACATCTATCCAGACCATCATCACACAGGAATTCCAAACTGCATCAGGATCCACTGCAAGTACTGCGACAGTAAGGCGGGAGGTGAGAAAACTTGGATTTCATGGCCGAGCGGCTGCTCATAAGCCGCACACCACGCCGGTAAATGCCAAACGATGCCTCGCTTGGTATAAGCAGCGTAAACATTGGACGACTGAACAGTGAAAAAACGTTGCCTAGAATGATGAATTACGGTACACAATTTGAGGATCCGATGGCAGGGAGTGGGTATGGTGAATGCCCGATTAACTTCATCTGCCAGCGTGTGTAGTGCCAACAGTAAAATTCGGAGGCGTGGTGTTATAGTGTGGTCGTGTGATTCACGGAGGGGGCTTGCACCCCTTGTTGTTTTGCGTGGCACTATTACAGCACAGGCCTACATTGATGTTTCAAGCACCTTCTTGCATCCCACTGTTGAAGAGCAATTCGGGGATGGCGATTGCATCATTCAACACAATCGAACACTTTTTCATAATGCACGGCGTGTGGAGGAGTGGTTACACGACTATAACATCCCTGTAATGGACTGGTCTGCACAGAGTCCTGACCTGAATCCTATTTAACACCTTTGGGATACTCTGGAACGCCGACTTCGTGCCAGGCCTCACCGACCGTCATCGTTACCTCTCCTCGGTGCAGCACTCCGTGAAGATTGGGCTGCCATTCCCCAAGAAACCTTCCAATACCTGACTGAACGTATGAGTGCGAGGGTGGAAGCTGTCATCAGGGGTAAGGATGGGCCAACACCATATTGAATTCCATCATTACCGACGGTGGGCGCCATGAACTTGTCAGTCATTTTCAGCCAGGTTTCCAGATACGTTTGCTCACATAGTGTACCTAGAACAGTGGAAGGGATCAATTTGACCCCACTGTGATTTCTGTTCTGAATATATGTAAATTATCCAACAATGAAGCGGCAGTTGTAAGCAGTCTTACAGAGCAGTTGCTGCTCATGCTTGCAACTTGGTGAGTGTAAATTCCCATCTACCACAGTTACTATCGTACCTTTCGAATAATAGCCGAACGTTTTCGAACACGTATCGTCAGCGTGGTCATTCTGAAGAATAAGTGTTACATATCTTCGTGAATAACGAAGTTGAATCGGAAATTGACTTCACTGATGAAGATGATGATTATGTACCTGAGATAAGTGAAGATGAAGAAATTGTGAACAAGGAGCGATTAGTGGAAGAGATTCATATGCTTTCAGGTCAGTCTTCTCCTTTTTATCACTGCAGGCACAGTTCGAAGCGACTACAAAGATGGTTGGTTGCTACGGATAGAACCGTGTGGGAGAGTGTCAGTTTTTCATCTTGTGGAAGAAGGTTGGCTGTGAACGTCTTGGAGGAGGGACGAGGTTCCATTGCTTACACTTCCCATCGAGTAGACGGCTCTGTCACATGTGCCTTCCGTCTTATTTTTGACGAGGCAATGCTACATCTCATGAAGAAATACACAGAATCAACTGTTCCAAAAGTGCTAGAAAAGAATGACTGGACTGTGTCACTTGAGGAACTGGAGAAACTGGGAGCCGTCATGTATGCTCAGGGTGTCATTTGTACAAAAGTTAAGTCTGTGGATGATCTCTGATCCCACCCTTGGGGTCCTACTTCTATCATTATGTCAGGGGTAAGATTTCAGGAGCTTCTCAAATTTCTCAATTCGATGAAAAATCAACCCTAGCTGAACGCCTGGCAGCCAACAAATTCGCTTTTGTATCTGGAATTTGGTGAAAGTTAATTGAAAACAGTATTTGTTCTTACCGCCCTGGAGAAAATATAGCCATTGATGAACAGCTATTACCAAGCAAGACAAGCTGCACATTCACTCAATTCATGTCCAACAAAACAGAGAAACATGGTCTCAAATTCTGGTTAGTTATCGATGCAACAACGAAGTATATACATGTAATGCTTTCCCATACCTCGGCGAGGAGGACATGCATGGAGAGAAGCAACCGCTTAGAGAGTATGTTATTCTGCGTCTCATGGAGCCATTTGTAAATCAAGGAATAAATGTGACTACAGACAACTTCTTTACGTCCCTTGAACTTGCTGAGAAACTCAAAGAAATGAAAACTTCATTAGTTGATACAACGAAAGATCCACCGTGAACTCCCCAATGAAATAAGGAAGCCCAATGCTGAAATACACTCCTCACCATCCTGCACCATAGTGGGAACACAGACTACACCATGACTGTACACCAGGAAAATAAGAATAAAAATATCATTTTTCTGAGTACTCTGCCTGTTGAAGTAGCAGTAAGCAAGGAGGGAAAGAAGAAACCTGAAATTATAATATTCTATAATGCAACAAAGCATGAAGTGGACATGGTTGCTCAAATGGCCTGTAAATATACTATAAAGGTTGCATGTAGGAGAGGGCCAATGCATGTCTTCTACAACATCTCGGACATGGCGGTAATAAATGCATGGGTCATCTACAACGTAGTTATGAACAAGAAAACGGAAAGGGAGAAGGTTTTACCTTCAGCTGGCAAAAGAACCCAGGGGAACGAAACAGCAAGAATATTAGACAAAGGAAGAGGACACAGGACTCAAACCACCTATAAAGCGGAGGAAGTGATAAATTAGCCTCTGCAAAGGCAACAAGACCAGCAAAAAGTGTGTAAAGTGACACAAGGCAGTGAACAGAAATCACCTGTGCTTAGTGCGTCTAGCAGATTCCATTGACTTGGGTGAAAAATGATACAAAGCCATGTGTAGAGCACATGCGAGAGTAATGTGGACTAAATATACTAACCGTATCTAGAAGATCATACAAATAGTTAATATATGAAAATCTACAGTGTAGGGAACTTGTTAGCATTAGCAACAATAAATTTATAACGTTTTGGGGTGCTGAAATAAATAATTATTAATTATTGTGTTAAATAATTATTGTCATTACTAGAAAAAAGGTATGGATTAACAAACACTAAAACAAGGTTCTTGTTCACGTCAAAAATGAAAATATTTTTTGTAGGGTTAATATGATCACTTTCCACCATTTTAGGAATGCAGAAATTCAGTCATTCTCGTGTTAAAAAGTTTAAGATAAAGCTGCTATGATGTGCACAGTAGGAGTTTTTCCTAATAAGTGTTTTGATAGTATTATAATGAATTCCTTTCAGAGATATAGATTATCTCCATCTGGACTATATTATTTATAAGTCATTTTTAGGCAGGTTTATGACACGAATTGTAACATACTCTATGTGATCAACAGTATTTGGAAACTAGTGTGTATTGTGACACTGAGAACTAGATGTCACAAGAGGTGGAACCACAAGCAAAAAACGTTTCAGGAAGTATTGCATTGTCAGTAAAGTAGCAGCTACAGTAGAATGGGTCGGTCAGAAGATTACAGTGAGTTCAATACGCACTAGTCACTAGACGACACCTAAGTACCAAATCCATTAGGGACATTTCAACATTTCTACTGTTGCCTAAGTCGACTGTTGGTGATGTGACTCTGAAATGGAAATGCGAAGGAACACACACAGTTGAACCAAGCCCAGGTAGATCTCATATAGGGACGGACATGAAGTGCCTAGCATTGTGGAGGGCGTTTGCAAAAATTTGCATGAACTCAGAGGAAGGAATCACTCAGGAGTTACAAAGTGCTATCAGCAGTCTAGTTAACGCAATGACTTTGTGTAGGGAGTTAAAAATAATAGTGTATAATGCTGGAGCAGTCCCTCTTATGCTACACATCTCTGTAGTCAGTGCTAAGAAAAGCTTGAGTTGATATAAAGTGCGACGCCACTGGGTAGTGGATGACTGAAAACGAGTGATTTGGTGTGATGAGTCAACCATATGGAACGGTCTGGATTTGGCGAATGCCTGGAGAAGGTTACCTGCGTCATATGTAGTGCCAACAGTGATGTACAGAGGAGGTGGTGTTACAGTGTGGGTTCTTTTTCTTTCACAGTTAGGGGGTGGCCCCTTAAGAAATTGGGACATACGAAAGGCAATGAACACATGTTACAGCATTGTGTGGTGTGTACTGTGTATAACAAATGAAAAGTCCAGAGATAGTGATTGTTTGTATCAGTATAATAACGCAACCTGTCAGAAAGCCCCATCTGGCAGCCAATGGTTTGCAGATAAGAACTTTCCTAAGTTGAACTGGCCTGCTCAGAGGCCTGACACGAACCCAATGGAACATCTTCAGGATGGGTTAGAACATCGACTTCGCTTCAGACTCCAGCGTTTCACATCACTACCATCTCTGGTATCGGCTTGTGAGGAAGAATGGGTTTCCATTCCTCCACAAACATTCCGACACCCCATTTAAAGTATCGCCAACAGAGTTCAAGTCCGGTCATAAAGATGAAGGGAGGACATACCCCATATTAATGCCCCTTAATATGTGTCCAAATAGTTTTGATTATGTAGTGTATGATCACTATCCAAACTAATACTGTATTGCTGTACGGAGAACATAAAAGTAAATTCCAGACAATGACTCTTATGACGCTCTCATAGATGTTACTTTGTCTTTGAGGCACTGTTTTGCTTATACTGCTTCTAGGTTTCCTCGGTGATTGTCTAGTATTAAATTTTTTTAAGTGTGGTGCTGTTTCTAAAAATGAAATTTATTGAATTTACTGAAATGCACCGTATTCAGTTCTACTTTTGAGCTCATTGTAAACTCATATTGATGTAGTGACCATAAAATTCCGTGTATGTGAACTCAATAGAACACCATCGAGTACCAGCTTTGTGGCCACGAACTCTAGCTCGTAATTTATGAGAATTGGGTGACCTGAGCGAAGACATCTGGCTCCACATATCTCAAGGAATATTGCAAGGACCTGTCGAATCCATGCCATACAGAATCACTGCTACACCGCAGGTGGCTTTCGTTTATCAGTGTACATACTTCATATATTTGTCTCAATATTCAACTTAATCTTGTAATGTAGTTATGCTTCATATTTCATTTATTTTCTCTTGTCGATAAGTCTGCATATTTCATATTGCCAGCAGAAATATACAGAAACAGAACAATATCCTTTCATTTTCATGTCTATAGTGGTCTCTTTTGAGTTTGAATTTATTCATATTACGCTATTGTTTAATTGTATACTAATAATTCACTTCCCTTGGCAGGATGTGCCATTCTGTCGGATGCTGGTGGGGCGATTCAAGCAGAATCGACAATCCAGGAAGCAACTGACAAAGCTCCGCACACAGCTACTGCGTCAAGCCATTCTTAATAATTACATGTGTAAGGTAAATCCTCCCAAAACATGGAACAAAAAGAGGGTGATACGGGAGGCGCAGAAGAAGGAGAAGGAGATACATCATTTGGTGGAGGAGAATCATTATGATGAGCTAGAAGATGATTGGTTTCAGGTAGTGGGAGATGTAGCTGGAGAGGTAGAGATAGAGGAAGAAAAAGTGAACGCGGAAAAGGAGGATATGTATGAAGAGGAAGAGGTGGAGGACACATTAGAGGAAAAAGGTAGAGGAAGAAGAAGTGGAAGACGTAGAGGAAGGAGAAATGGAATATCAAGTGGAAGAAGAAGATGATGATCTCCAGCAGGAGAAGGTGGAGAATACACAGGTAGTGGATGAGGTCGAAACGGAGGAAATAAAAGAGAAGGAAAGTGAGAAGGTGAAAATGGAAGCAATTACAGGAGACAAAGAGACAGATGAGTACTGTTACTTACAGGAAGACATCAACACTAGAGAACAGAATTTAGAGACTGATGAAGACCTGATAAGTTTGACCCCTGTTAAGGTAAATGCTCCCAAAACATGGAACAAAAAGAGGGTGATACGGGAGGCGAAGAAGAAGGAGAAGGAGATACATCATTTGGTGGAGGAGAATTATTATGATGAGCTAGAAGATGATTGGTTTCAGGTAGTGGGAGATGTAGCTGGAGAGGTAGAGATAGAGGAAGAAAAAGTGAACGCGGAAAAGGAGGATATGTATGAAGAGGAAGAGGTGGAGGACACATTAGAGGAAAAGGTAGAGGAAGAAGAAGTGGAAGACGTAGAGGAAGGAGAAATGGAATATCAAGTGGAAGAAGAAGATGATGATCTCCAGCAGGAGAAGGTGGAGAATACACAGGTAGTGGATGAGGTCGAAACGGAGGAAATAAAAGAGAAGGAAAGTGAGAAGGTGAAAATGGAAGCAATTACAGGAGACAAAGAGACAGATGAGTACTGTTACTTACAGGAAGACATCAACACTAGAGAACAGAATTTAGAGACTGATGAAGACCTGATAAGTTTGACCCCTGTTAAGGTAAATGCTCCCAAAACATGGAACAAAAAGAGGGTGATACGGGAGGCGAAGAAGAAGGAGAAGGAGATACATCATTTGGTGGAGGAGAATCATTATGATGAGCTAGAAGATGATTGGTTTCAGGTAGTGGGAGATGTAGCTGGAGAGGTAGAGATAGAGGAAGAAAAAGTGAACGCGGAAAAGGAGGATATGTATGAAGAGGAAGAGGTGGAGGACACATTAGAGGAAAAAGGTAGAGGAAGAAGAAGTGGAAGAGGTAGAGGAAGGAGAAATGGAATATCAAGTGGAAGAAGAAGATGATGATCTCCAGCAGGAGAAGGTGGAGAATACACAGGTAGTGGATGAGGTCGAAACGGAGGAAATAAAAGAGAAGGAAAGTGAGAAGGTGAAAATGGAAGCAATTACAGGAGACAAAGAGACAGATGAGTACTGTTACTTACAGGAAGACATCAACACTAGAGAACAGAATTTAGAGACTGATGAAGACCTGATAAGTTTGACCCCTGTTAAGGTAAATGCTCCCAAAACATGGAACAAAAAGAGGGTGATACGGGAGGCGAAGAAGAAGGAGAAGGAGATACATCATTTGGTGGAGGAGAATTATTATGATGAGCTAGAAGATGATTGGTTTCAGGTAGTGGGAGATGTAGCTGGAGAGGTAGAGATAGAGGAAGAAAAAGTGAACGCGGAAAAGGAGGATATGTGTGAAGAGGAAGAGGTGGAGGACACATTAGAGGAAAAGGTAGAGGAAGAAGAAGTGGAAGACGTAGAGGAAGGAGAAATGGAATATCAAGTGGAAGAAGAAGATGATGATCTCCAGCAGGAGAAGGTGGAGAATACACAGGTAGTGGATGAGGTCGAAACGGAGGAAATAAAAGAGAAGGAAAGTGAGAAGGTGAAAATGGAAGCAATTACAGGAGACAAAGAGACAGATGAGTACTGTTACTTACAGGAAGACATCAACACTAGAGAACAGAATTTAGAGACTGATGAAGACCTGATAAGTTTGACCCCTGTTAAGGTAAATGCTCCCAAAACATGGAACAAAAAGAGGGTGATACGGGAGGCGAAGAAGAAGGAGAAGGAGATACATCATTTGGTGGAGGAGAATCATTATGATGAGCTAGAAGATGATTGGTTTCACGTAGTGGGAGATGTAGCTGGAGAGGTAGAGATAGAGGAAGAAAAAGTGAACGCGGAAAAGGAGGATATGTATGAAGAGGTAGAGGTGGAGGACACATTAGAGGAAAAGGTAGAGGAAGAAGAAGTGGAAGACGTAGAGGAAGGAGAAATGGAATATCAAGTGGAAGAAGAAGATGATGATCTCCAGCAGGAGAAGGTGGAGAATACTCAGGTAGTGGATGAGGTCGAAACGGAGGAAATAAAAGAGAAGGAAAGTGAGAAGGTGAAAATGGAAGCAATTACAGGAGACAAAGAGACAGATGAGTACTGTTACTTACAGGAAGACATCAACACTAGAGAACAGAATTTAGAGACTGATGAAGACCTGATAAGTTTGACCCCTGTTAAGGTAAATGCTCCCAAAACATGGAACAAAAAGAGGGTGATACGGGAGGCGAAGAAGAAGGAGAAGGAGATACATCATTTGGTGGAGGAGAATCATTATGATGAGCTAGAAGATGATTGGTTTCAGGTAGTGGGAGATGTAGCTGGAGAGGTAGAGATAGAGGAAGAAAAAGTGAACGCGGAAAAGGAGGATATGTATGAAGAGGAAGAGGTGGAGGACACATTAGAGGAAAAGGTAGAGGAAGAAGAAGTGGAAGACGTAGAGGAAGGAGAAATGGAATATCAAGTGGAAGAAGAAGATGATGATCTCCAGCAGGAGAAGGTGGAGAATACACAGGTAGTGGATGAGGTCGAAACGGAGGAAATAAAAGAGAAGGAAAGTGAGAAGGTGAAAATGGAAGCAATTACAGGAGACAAAGAGACAGATGAGTACTGTTACTTACAGGAAGACATCAACACTAGAGAACAGAATTTAGAGACTGATGAAGACCTGATAAGTTTGACCCCTGTTAAGGTAAATGCTCCCAAAACATGGAACAAAAAGAGGGTGATACGGGAGGCGAAGAAGAAGGAGAAGGAGATACATCATTTGGAGGAGGAGAATCATTATGATGAGCTAGAAGATGATTGGTTTCAGGTAGTGGGAGATGTAGCTGGAGAGGTAGAGATAGAGGAAGAAAAAGTGAACGCGGAAAAGGAGGATATGTATGAAGAGGAAGAGGTGGAGGACACATTAGAGGAAAAGGTAGAGGAAGAAGAAGTGGAAGACGTAGAGGAAGGAGAAATGGAATATCATGTGGAAGAAGAAGATGATGATCTCCAGCAGGAGAAGGTGGAGAATACACAGGTAGTGGATGAGGTCGAAACGGAGGAAATAAAAGAGAAGGAAAGTGAGAAGGTGAAAATGGAAGCAATTACAGGAGACAAAGAGACAGATGAGTACTGTTACTTACAGGAAGACATCAACACTAGAGAACAGAATTTAGAGACTGATGAAGACCTGATAAGTTTGACCCCTGTTAAGGTAAATGCTCCCAAAACATGGAACAAAAAGAGGGTGATACGGGAGGCGAAGAAGAAGGAGAAGGAGATACATCATTTGGTGGAGGAGAATCATTATGATGAGCTAGAAGATGATTGGTTTCAGGTAGTGGGAGATGTAGCTGGAGAGGTAGAGATAGAGGAAGAAAAAGTGAACGCGGAAAAGGAGGATATGTATGAAGAGGAAGAGGTGGAGGACACATTAGAGGAAAAGGTAGAGGAAGAAGAAGTGGAAGACGTAGAGGAAGGAGAAATGGAATATCATGTGGAAGAAGAAGATGATGATCTCCAGCAGGAGAAGGTGGAGAATACACAGGTAGTGGATGAGGTCGAAACGGAGGAAATAAAAGAGAAGGAAAGTGAGAAGGTGAAAATGGAAGTAATTACAGGAGACAAAGAGACAGATGTGTACTGTTACTTACAGGAAGACATCAACACTAGAGAGCAGAATTTAGAGACTGATGAAGACCTGATAAGTTTGACCCCTGTTAGAATATGCCAGGACAAGAACTGTAGCTGTTCCACTTTATGGTCTTCTAACGAATTACCCAATAGTTATCAACAGTATTACTACGAAAACTGGCACAGCAGCGCTTTTCCTGAAAAACAAGTGTTCACTGATCTGGCAGAGTGCATGTCTTCGCCCGTACCTACTGATGGTGAAGACTTTAGGTATTACACGTATCTAGAGTCAGAGGACGAAGAGATGTTAGAAAAGTCATGGAACGAATGTTTTGAAACTCAAGAATCTCATCTAGGGCAAGATGCGGTAGAGGCAAACATGTCTACTGGATCAGTTACGCATAATGAAGGTGTGAGTATTCCGACTAGAAACGAGTTCGAGGATTTGTCAATCACATTAACGACAAGATCTTGCAGAAAAGAGGAAGAGGGGATATGCAGCATGAGCAGTTGAACAAACGGTATTCACCACTACTTTCTGATCATCACTAAACCATTTACACTAATGCCATTTCGAAACGACTGAAACATGCAAAGATTGTGAGATACACGAGTACTTACCTCATAAAGTGCACTATCCAGAGACGTGTTAAGGGTATACTGTATCAGACACATACGGCGAAGACACTAGACCTCAGAATAGATGTAGAAATGATGGACATTCTGTTATGTGACTGTTTGGGAAGGCACAGGTTATATCAGATACAAGGTTCAAGTACCCTGACTGAGTGCTTGTTGGTCATGTCTCAAAAATTTTTTGTATGAATCTTTTGAAAACGACACATCATGTACATTGATGCTCTGTGTTTTCGCTGTATAAGAAACCTATGACAAAAAACGATTTGCTTTATTGGGAATACGAAAACAAGGCAAGCTTCAAACAGTATGCATTTTGACTCTAAAACTTATTCCACAGTATTGCACATTAAGCAAATTATGGTTTCTGAATGTGTGAAATTTCAAGCAGGTTCATTGAACACTAACAAAGGGAGGGCCTCAGACATGGCCAACCCATTTGGGTCATTATTGACAGGTCGCTTGAGCGGCACCTAAAATGAAAGACTCTGAAATGTTCTGGCTCAACATATCCCTCCCTGTCCTCCCTCAACCCTGCCTTTGACAAAACCATCCTTAAAGTTCATGACGCGCAACCGTCTCTAAATTGACAGAATCGATAGATAATTGAATATATACACGAGTGTCCACAAACGATTATTTTCCCAGAAATCGACTAAAGAAATTTTTACGACTGCATCTTACGTACATGTAAGTTGAGTAAGGTGAGTACCACTAAACATAAGCCGCGCTGACGTAGCGAACAAGATTCCTAGCTGGGGAATAGAGAACACCTGCTCGATCCCACTTGGGTTTAGCAGACTTTTTTTTCATTTCTGTTTCTTTTCTTTTCGAAAGTGGTAGTAATAGTAGGGTTAATAAAGTAACTACATTGATAGAGATAACGAAGAAGTAAGCAAATAAATTTCCCAAACGACCTGCATTAGTACAGAATAGAAAATTTAATCCTAGTCGCTTTACAGCGGCTCTTTAAGTAACACAGTTTCATGTCCTCAGTTCCCTCGAAACAAGTAGAGGAATGGTACTTGTCATTTAAACAATCCAAGCAAATCCTCTCGCATGACCAAGAACGTCTAATAAGTGGGATCTTCGCGCAACAAGACAAATCGGTCCAAAGATTAGAGAATTAGCTTTGATACGTACCACGCATACCTGCATACCTGCTTGAAAAATCGGTACTGGAAGTTGGTTATGAATTATGTTGTGCGTCGTTATTGAATCCGTCCGTGTCGGTTGACTTTCATCATTATAAAGATGCTATCATACAGGTCAGCATTTGCTTGTCCACTCTAGGAATCCGATATCAGACAAAACGTGTTCTCAGCGGCTATGGGTTTACAATGTGTCAAGTTCCCAGGTGGTGCAAGTGAGGTAAACTTTTTTTTTAACAAATCTGTTATACGACTGATTTCTTCCACACACTGAGAACCAAATTAATCACTAGTCTCTTACAAGCACAGGAGAACTGCAGGCAATAGTTTTCCAGACGCTGTGATGAAATTTTGCGCCGTGTGCGAATGCGTTATTTTATATACACACGTATATCTAAATGCATTATTTTATCCATAGTTCCACCTGAGTATATGAGGGACAGTCGTAACAGTTTCTTTTCTAGATTTCTAAGAAAATATGTGTTTGTGGACAACATATGTAATGGTGAAAAATGCTCAATTTCCAGTTATTTACCGATTCAGTAAATTTTGAATTGATTGCGCGTCATGGTATTTAGTGGTGATTTTCTCAAAAACGGAGGGCTGTTGAGCCAAAATATCTTAAGAGTCTTTCATTTTAGGCTGTACACACAAGCGCTGTACAAAATATGAGCCGAACTGATTGGTCGTGCCTAAGGCTCTCCCCTTGTAAGTATACATAGAGGGTGCACAAAAATACAGAAACACCAAAAGACTAAGACATTACGAAGTTAATACGGTGTAGGAAAACTACTAGCGTTCGAAATAGTTTCCAGTTGTCTCGAAACGAAGAGGTACAGGTCCTTTTGGTTTCAAGAGAATCTTATACCATTCTTCCTGCAAAATAGTGACAACTACAGGTAAGTGTGCTGGAGGTGGATAACAACCACGCACATTTCTCTTCCAAGTTTACCAAACACGATCAATACTATTGAGATCTGATGACGGTTATGACTGGGGGAGATGCAACAATTCATCATCGTGCTCAAAAAATCGGTACTGGACGCTACGATCTACATCTACATCCATATTCCGCAAGCCACCTGACGGTGTGTGGCGGAGGGTACCTTGAGTACCTCTATCGGTTCTCCCTTCTATTCCAGTCTCGTATTGTTCGTGGAAAGGATTGTCGGTATGCCTCTGTGTGAGCTCTTATCTCTCTGATTTTATCCTCATGGTCTCTTCGCGAGATATACGTAGGAGGGAGCAATATACTGCTTGACTCCTCGGTGAAGGTATGTTCTCGAAACTTCAACAAAAGCCCGTACCGAGCTACTGAGCGTCTCTCCTGCAGAGCCTTCCACAGGAGTTTATCTATCATCTCCGTAACGCTTACGCAATTACTAAATGATCCTTTAATGAAGCGCGCTGCTCTCCGTTGGATCTTCTCTATCTCTTCTATCAACCCTATCTAGTACGGATCTCACACTGCTGAGCAGTATTCAAGCAGTGGGCGAACAAGCGTACTGTAACCTACTTCCTTTGTTTTCGGATTGCATTTCCTTAGGATTCTTCCAATGAATCTCAGTCTGGCATCTGCTTTACCGACTATCAACTTTATATGATCATTCCATTTTAAATCACTGCTAATGCGTACTCCCAGATAATTTATGGACTTAACTGCTTCCAGTTGCTGACCTGCTATATTGTAGCTAAATGATAAGGGATCTCTCTTTCTATGTATTCTCAGCACATTACACTTTTCTACATTGAGATTCAATTGCCATTCCCTGCACCATGCGTCAATTCGCTAAAGATCCTCCTGCATTTCAGTACAATTTTCCATTGTTACAACCCCTCGATATACCACAGCATCATCCGCAAAAAGCCTCAGTGAACTTCCGATGTCTTCCACGAGGTCATTTATGTATATTGTGAATAGCAACGGTCCCACGACACTCCCCTGCGGCACACCTGAAATCATTCTTACTTCGGAAGACTTCTCTCCATTAAGAATGACATGCTGCATTCTGATACCTAGGAACTCTTCAATCCAATCACACAATTGGTCTGATAGTCCATATGCTCTTACTTTGTTCATTAAACGACTGTGGGAAACTGTATCGAACGTCTTGAGGAAGTCAAGAAACACGGCACCTACCTGGCACCCGTGTCTATGGCCCTCTGAGTCTCGTGGACGAATAGGGCAGTGAAGAGGGGCCCTATCGTCTAAGAACATAGCATTATGATTGGGGAACGAACATTGTGGCGTGGGAGAGACCTGAATAGTCAAAATGGACACATAATTCCTGGCAGTAATGCGACCTTGTAGAGTAACCAAGGTGTCCATAGAATACCATGGTATGGCTGCCCAAGTCATCACCAAATTCCCGGTATTGTTCACTCTTCGGACGTAAACTCGTCCAGAAGATGTAAACAGTGTGAAAAAAGACTCATCCGATCGAATGACTTTCTTCTATTGGTTTATAGTCCACGTTTTATGCCCTCGGAACGCTTCCCTGTTACACGTATTTGCTTCACTGATGACTGGTTTTGGAATTCTATCTCGGCCTGTAGTTCCCTACTTATGGAGCACCGTTAGCGTTGTTTTGGTGCTGACAGGGTTCGTAATAGAGGCATTCAGTTATTCAGTAAGTTTGCAAGGGTCGGCCTCTTAGTTTTCCTCACAATCCTCTTCCATTACTGTCAATCACGAACACTCAACACTCATTTTCGTCAGTGTTGTGACTTATCGGGTGGTGGTTTTACCCTTTCCAGCATGTGGTATAAATCTTCGATATGGTGGCTCTTGAACCATCAGTCACTTCGGCTACCTCAGTTAAGGATGATGATGATGATGTTTGGTTTGTGGGGCGCTCAACTGCGCGGTCATCAGCACCCATACAAATTCCCATTCTGTACACAGTCCTGTCTAGCCATTTTCACGAATGGTGATGGAATGATGATAACAGCACAAACGCCCAGTTCCCGGGCAGAGAAAATCCCAAACACGGCCGGGAATCGAACATGGGACCCCGTGATCCAGAGGTAGCGACGCAAGCGACTAGACCACGAGTTGCGAACTTAGTTATGGAAGTGCTCACCATAAGAGCACCAACGATTTACCTACATTCGAATCCAGTTAGCTCCGACATAAAGTACTCACAACAACACAGACCACCGTTCTGACTATGACAGACACACGCAAAGCATTGAGAATGTTGCGCAGATGCCGATTGTGGACAAATGCCATAGTGCAACCTGCAGGCGTCGCTAGCGTCTACATTTATGTTAAAGCATGCATTTCTTGAGGAGTTTCCGTAATTTGTCCTCAAACCCCCCCCCCCCCAACCTATGACACGTATTTTGGTCAACAGATGCAACGTCTCAAATAAAAGAAAGTCCTTAGCAAACTGCAAAATATTTCTTCTCTATTAACAAAATCATTTACGTAAGTTTAGAAAGTGAGGCAGGTTTCTCCACTTGCGATTCGTACACATGATAAGTGGCCTCCTAGCTGTCCAACTCTGAAGTTCGTTGCATTTCAGGTAGATTGCTAAATATTGTAGCGTAGACTATTTTTAATAGAACTTGGCGTGTAACGTGTCCAATTTATATTGATTACAGTGTAACAGCTGTTAGACAGAAATCCAAACAAATGCCTCACAAATAATGTTAAGCAAAGCAGATGATTAAATTCGATGATGATTTAGAGAAGTTCACATACTTCGTTTATTGTGTTTATTTCTTTTTTTTTAACATCTCGCTTTCAACCACCCCCAGAGCCATAAATCGAAATGGGTAAGGACAGGGGATTTTGGTGGCATACAAACGTGACCATTCCTACCGATCCAACTTCCGATAATTGTAGATATAGATATAGTGTCATCACACTGGAAGAATATAGCCATCTTTGTAGCTCTGTAAGTTAATATACCATACTAGTATTAGGGCAAGGGGGGTTTTGGCGAGAAGTACCGTTACCCAAGATATCCGCGATGACGTCATCCAAGATGGCGGCGATAACGTCATTCAAAATAGCGGCGATGACGGTATTCAAGATGGCGGATTTTGGCGGGAAGTTTCAATTTTGGCGGGAAGATAGGTCAATTGGGCAACCTCTACTAACCTAACCCCCCTCCCCTCACCCAGAAAAACGGCGAAAAGTTCAAATTCCAGCAGGATAATGCATCACACCTCTACTAAGCTAAGGAAATCGCGGGAAGATAGGTGACTTGAACGCGATATGTTAGCGGTATTTGCGACTCCCTCACGCCGCCCCAAGTAGATACTTCTATAGGACTTGTAACGTATTCTGACTCAATGCCATTTCAGAGATTCTGTGATATATCCACTGAGTTATAGGAGATGGCTGATTGAGAAGATCACAAACAGTAATAGTAGATGATGTGCTGATTGAGGTCGTAAGAAAATGTACACTAGCTTTTCAGATGTCTGGTGTTACGCTATCCGCTAGAAATGATGTCCATTGTTTGGAATCAAGTCTTTCCATTCAAGCAGATACTTGCACGGATCACAGCCACAAGTGAATCGTATTTCTGGCATTCTCATGTCAAGAAACGAGTCACCTTTCTCGAACCTGGCTGCTGCAGTAAAATTCCAACGTGGTTTTAGCCACCCCCTACGCACCTTGCAACTGCTCCCATTTCTAGAACTTTCCGCATGTGATCGTTCCAATTTAAGTCGGAACTGAGCAGAAGTCAGAGAAAGCCATATCCACCACCTCCTGCAACCCGTGTAGAAACAGAACGGCCGGAATTTGACGATTCGGTGGAAATGCACTCAATGTGGTACGTCCCCAAACCAAATAAAGGTACTACAATCCGAAGCAGATCCGCTCCCATTTCTACAACTTTGCGCATGTGATCGTTCCAATTTAAGTCGGAACTGAGCAGAAGTCAGAGAAAGTCATGTCCACCACCTTCTGCAACCCGTGTAGAAACAGAACGACCTGAATTTGACCATTCGGTGGAAATGCAGTCAAAGTAGTACGTCCCCAAACTAAATACAGGTACTACAATCCGAAGCAGATCCGCGTCCATTCAAATTAATCAGCCCAACATGCCATCATCGTTGTTCTCTACCCCCCAACAGAGAAAAATTAAAAACATTAGAAGGTCCACTAACATAATCTGATATAGAACACACCACGCGATGACGTGTAGCTGCGGTGCGGCCCAGTGCGGAGAGGGAGATTTCGCGATGCTCCACAGAATAGCATTCCTAACGGGACACCCCATCGGTCATGGCAACCTTCTGCTGCTGCCTATGCAGAAAGATCCTATTAAGTATACAGCTTTTGATCCAGTGCAGAGGGCAGCTTAAGATTTCATCACCCATACTGTAGGGTGATAACTGTATCCCACAGGCTATACTGTAATTCGCAAGATGCGCACCCTGTGACCACATGTCTTTGTTTGAAACATTGTTTTCTAACACGCTTTGTACACTGCCATACGTTTTGTTTTTCTGCCACGACTTCGAGGTCTGCGTCAGGTCATTAACTAACATTAAGACGCTCTGATCCACGGCCTCTCGCAAAGAACTAGACATTTCACACTGTAAATCATTTTCTTATGGCGGCTACCATAACATCCCATACACTGGACGGATCTAAATAAAAGGCAGTTACAACATAAGGAAACTGGAAGAGTTTCACGTCTTTGTGGAGAGTTTCCAATCCGAAAGTGATTGACGACCACTGTATTTAAACTCACCTGTCACAATGACGGAATAGATGATGGCTCTGCGTTCCATTTTGACTGATTCCTCATATTGCACTCATGTGAGCGATTACAATTTGGGTGTAATACAACCCAGAAGGTGCTGTCCATCCACCAAAACTCTTTCCCCAACTCAAACAAGTGCTGTCAGTCAATCATGATGTGGTAACCAACAGCATGCCAGTCCACGGATGGGACGGAAAAGACACCAGCGATGTACTCCGATAACAGCCATCACAGTTGATAGTGCGAACAATTTTACAGTAATTTCAACACCGGCCAATGATGTGACAGCATGTTTCCCCAATTTCAGTATTATAGCTAAACCGCCTCTTCTCTACTTTGCTGGCATCATTGAAAATGCAGATAGATGACTGCGCAGTACGTCTATTGAGTGTTAATTCTCGAACACATAAATCATCAAAGTATACCAGACTGCGCTCTACATATTTCTGACACCTTGAGTGCATTGCTTAATTTATGATCTATCTCCCTGCGTATGACAGTTGCAGGGCATTCTTGCTGTCTTAGTGTAAAATTAGAGAGTGAAAGACCCTCCTCACACTGTCATTGACCAATCTGCCCTGCAGCACCGTTACCGAATTAATCTGCAACCGATCAGAAGTAGACAGCTACACTGGACGTCACGTGAATTAATAAAACTTTCCGAGTCCTCACCCATCCAAGTGCATGAGATTTCTTGAGATGCGCCCATCTCGAGGAGCTTAGCACTCCTTATCTATGTGTAGTAACAGATTTCAAAGTGTCGTGATGCAATAGCAGACAGTTAAGAACAACAAGAAACAAATGATTTTTATGCCTGATGGAGCTCCACACGGATGGAGATCGACGCATTTTTACGTAAATCAACCAGCCTATCAACTCTTAACTATTGTTCTAGAGTCTAAGATCGGTACCTGCACTTAAAACGGGCTATAATGTTACATTGCCTGCGTTTCCAGCCTATCAGTTGTATGGAATGTAGCGCTGTTAATATTCGAATGTAAGAAATATATTTCAAGAGCATGACATACACCGTTCTTCCCGGTTTCTCTACGATAAACTATGTTATCGAACCGTAAAACGAAAAAACTACTTCAGTAAAACATTTGCTCTGCATGATACGAGCACAGTATAGCTTTCCGGAGACATATAGCGTCCACTATTCACATCCAGTCACAGTTCAGAAATTATACTATGCCTGCATCAGGCCTATATAAAATGATCGTTAGTAGCGGGGGATACCTCCTATAAGGAAACAGATAAACGCATAGCAGCAGTGTCCGACGTGTGAAAATTGAAAGTCATTCCGTCACTAACTCTGTAAACAGTACATCTGTCAGACAAATGTGTACACGAGGAACTGCAGCACCTCACAAGCAGCTATCGCTAACTTAGTTGTGATGCTGAAGTCTCGATTTTACACCCACGAGGCGACAGGGGGTATGGAGTACATCGCGTAAGTCAAAGTTCATTTAGAGTAATATGTCAAGTTTCATCACACATGAGATGGAAGTCCTCTGATGACCGACAGGTTTACCATTAACGATCGCATGTAGACAGTGCTTTAAACCACATACAGAACACATGGCTCTATACGAGTAGAACGCAGGCTATGTGACACAACTGATGCATCTGGACAGAACAGTGGAAAAATTGACCTGCAGCAACTTCTCCTTCTCTAGAATGCATCAGTCAACCATTAAATCGTACATCGTTACAGCTCCATCTCAATCGATCACTCCATCCACACTCTGTTATCCTTTAACGCAGATGCAAACAAGCTTAGAGGTGCATGGTTCTCTGTCTTCCTAAAAATCATCAAATACAATAGTCAACTCGCGTGTATCACGGGTACCTCAACAGACATACAGTATAATGCTGCCTCGATGGAAAAAATTTCTGCCTCCCTGATTCCCTTCGTTTCGATGTCGACGTTTTCTCGGATTCCTCTTGTTGCCGTATACTTGTTCCCATGTACAAATTTTTCGGCGCGAACCAGAAGATATAGAAGTACTTTGTCAATTTCCCAGCATTTTGGTGTATATTCGGTCAATTTACACCTATTCCCTCGTCATTTCTCGCAATTCTATCGACTTTATGTCAGATCTATCCATGCAATCATGACATAACCTCGTGTTCTGTGTTCTAAAACTGCTTGTAAATGTAGCACAGGTGCCAACACCTAGCCCAAATGCACTGATCTGGAACCGTAATGTAGAACTATATTCGACTGTATCAAGTCTCCTCCACATTCGGAGAGCGTTTGCACTGTTTTCTGTATGCCTGTGTATATGCGTGGGTTATGGAAGTCTCCAAGGACCCGCAATAGACCTGTGTTAGCGTTCAAATGTGGGTCCACTGCATGTTATATCCGGAGTGATGTTGGGCTGCCAATCCACAATATGCTGCGCAAAGGATAGGGTATGAAGGTGGATCCGCCACGCGCAATGTATGAAGCGCTGTTGGGATACAGATCCACAATATGCCAAATCCGAGTTAGCATTCGAGTGTGGATCTCATGTGGACTATATATCCAGACCTATCTTTGGAGGCGGATCCACCGCACGTCACATGTGCAGTAGGGTTTGCGGATGGACGAACCATGTGTTACGTCTGGACACGTATTATGCGTTCGAAGTTTGGTACACCAGCGGAGGGGACTAGGTCTTGGGAGCTGTCTTTATGTCAGATTAGGACCTGACACAGACCTGGAAGACGTTGCAGAAAACAAAACGTATGGCAGTGTACAAAGCGTGTTAGAAAACAATGTTTCAAACAACGACATGTGGTCACAGGGAGCGTCTCTTGTGACTTACAGTATAGCCTGTGGGATACGGTTATCACCCTACAGTACGGGTGATGAAATCTTAAACTGCCCTCTGCACTGGATCAAAAGCTGTGTACTTAATAGGCTCGTTCTGCATAGGCAGCAGCAGCAGTTTGACAGGTAAATTCCATGACCGATGAGGTGTCTCGTTAGGAATGCCTGGACCGCACCGCAGCTATGCGTCATCGCGTGAGCGACGGTTGCTAAGTGTGTTCTATATCAGATTAAGTTAGTGGACCTTCTATAGTTGTTAATTTTTCTCTGTTGGAGGGTACAGAATAACGATGATGGCATGTTGGGCTGATAGATTTGAATGGACGCGGATCTGCTTCGGATTGTGGCATCTGTATCTAGTTTGGCGACGTAACACATTGCGTACATTTCCACTGAATGGTCGAAACACGCTCCCATTGCACTGACTCAGGTCGATCCGTTTCTACACAGGTTGCAGAAGGTGATGGATATGGCTTCCTCTAACTTCTGCTCAGTTCCGACTTAAATTGGAACGATCACATGGGGAAAGCTGTAGAAATGGGAGCAGTTGCAAGGTGCGTAGGGGGGGCTAAAACCACGTTGGAATTTTACTGCAGCAGCCAGATTCGAGAAAGGTGACTCGTTTCTTGACATGAGAATGCCAGAAATACAATTCACTTGTGGCTGTGATCCGTGCAAGTATCTGCTTGAATGGCAAGACTTGATTCCAAACAATGGACATCATTTCTAGCGGATAGCGTAACACTAGACATCTGAAAAGCTAGTATACATTTTCTTACGACCTCAATCAGCACATCATCTACTACTACTTCTTCTCAATCAGTCATCGCCTATAACTCAGTGGATATATCACAGAGCCTCTGAGATGGCATGGAGTCAGAATACGTTACAAGTCCTATAGAAGTATCTGCTTGAGGCGGCGTGAAGGAGTCCCAAATACCGCTCACATATCACGTTCGTTAGCCGAATCACTTTCAAAATTCAGTGGTGTTATCACGAAGTTGTATCGTGGGCTACGTGTAACCAGAGTGCTGGTCTGATAATACACATTCCTACAATCACCGTCTCGGTGTTTGTCCGGAAAAACCACCTCATTCAGTGGTAATGTCGTACCTCCATTTATAAAGCCAGTATAGCTTTTAACATTGATAGTTCTGTGTACCTGTAGAACCAAGACCGCTTGTGACAGTAACATACAGTAGTTGTTGCGATCGGGTTTTTTAACATCTGGCCGATTACGGGTCTCTTTCTAAGATGCAGTGGTAGCACTCGGAAGAAAAACTTTTTGTATCGTAGGTAATCAGTTATTGACGAAGTATTTTACTTAGTAGTAGGGGATGCGTAATAGGTTCACCTTGAGCATCAGGCTTATAAAGTATGTGTTTGTGTTCCAACATATACAAAGGAAATGACAATGTCCATTCATAAGGAAGGTATGGATTTGACGTCTAGTAATGTGATACCAAAGGGAGAAGTATGTCAAGTCATAGCAATGGCACAGATATTTCTATTTCCAGAGCCACAGCCGTCAAAAGGGTGTCTTTCTGATACTTTGCTTATTGTCAAATATCGTTCAGCTGAGGCCGCGATTGTAACATTTAGTTGTAAGTACAGGAATAAAATATATATTTGAGTGATTTCTTAGGATGATTGATTCTACCCGTGCATGCTCGGCCTGCAGCACACGTGACCTGAGGATGGGTGACTCACGTTTCCCATAAACGGTAGGAGCTGTCAGAATGGAGACGCCTGTTGGAATGTAGGAATGTAGATGAATTAACTTGTTATCCTCTGGACTACCGAATAGCGAACTACCACTTGGTATGTGTTGGATAGCTTTCTTGATCGTGTGGAAATTTGAGAAGATTGAATATGGAAGTGCATTTGCACTGGACCGTTATTCCCTCCCATGTAAATTGTTTGGCTGACTGCTTCTGCACATTTCGCGCCTTTATTTAGTTGAGAGAAGATCGATTGTGGCGTGTGTACATAGAATGTGGAAGACGCGTTTGCAGGTTCTCTAGACATGAGAAACACCTTAGTTGACCTTGTAAATTATAGGGATGATTCGGAATCTGCTACATCACTGACATCATTATTCGAGAGTAGAAGTATCAGTTTTCTCTATTTTTTGTTTTGTTTTTGTTTTTTGGAGTTTCCGAGTAAAGGTCTTCTCAGACGTGATAGGTTTCTAATTAGTCAGTGGTTTACAGCATGCCCCACCTAGCTAAAGTTTCGGGTTTCTAGAGTAATAATTTCCGGTCCATATCTTCAGAATTATATCGCATGAGCGGTACTGCCATGCAAGCGACATTGATATGTGCTTGATATCGAGAAGTACTGGGAAAATGGTATGATATTCTAGCAAACCATGCGAAATTAGATATGTTCTTGTAATCCCAGAGTCTGGAAATGGGTGTAGAAAAGCGAGCAAGCAAGCAAGCAGGTCCTGACCAGGAACAGTAATGCGCTTTTGCCCAGGGGCGAAACGAGGCCGAATTTGTAGAACAGTTCTAAGAGTAACTTCAATCCACTAACGGCTTTCTGATGTAAAAGGGATGATTTTGTATGGCGGAGGATATGAATTGTATGTTTACTACATTGACACGGTACACGGTGATATATTGGTGGGTTGAATATTGTTTCAAGCTCTGACATACAAGCTCCTGTCCTCAGTGTAAGAGCAGTGTAATTGAGTAAGAGTCTTTCCATATTTGACAATTGTATGACAGTTTGTGAGGTTTAGTTGTCAGGTGCAATATGGCGATCAGTTTTTTTTCGGGGACTGTACAGATATGAAAGGTAACTGCACTGTTTTCGTAAAATGTTTATATATTGCACTGTAGAGTTGCTGTGGCATATGTTGTGTAAAATGTGTATATATTGCATTGTGAAGTTACTGTGGTTTATGTCCAGCTGCCGTGGGCGAGCGGTTCGAGGCACTTCAGTCTCGAACCGAGTGACCCCTTATCATCGCGGGTTCGAATCCTGCCTCAGGCATGAATGTGTGTGATGTCCTTAGGTTTACGTAGTTCTAAATTCTAGGGGACTGACGACCTCAGATGTTAAGTCCCATAGTGCTCAGAGCCACTTGTGGTTTGTGTTGTGGCATGACTGGAGAAGATAACCGTGTGTCCTATCGTGAGGGATGTATAGATTCGCCACATCGATAACTGCGATGGTATGAAACAGATTTCTTACGTGGAAAATTATGTGCACTATCGATACTGAGAATTGTTCCAGAAGCACCGCCATCAAGAGGAGACATTGCCTGTACATCAATTGGTGTCAGACTGTAGCAGCAGTCATAGTATTTAATTGTAGTTACGCTGGTAAATATGTTCCAGGCTTCCAAAATTCTTGGGAGTCTCGTATGTATTTGATGATCTGTAGGCAACATTGTGGGTTTAACTGTCAGTGCAATTTAGCGCTCTATGCAAAATAATTTTATGTCTGGAAGTCTCGTCTGCAGAAAGAAAGAAAAGGTGGATGGTGCTTCAGTACAGGCAGCATCAGAAATTTGGCGAGTAAATTCGATAATAGCCAATGATAACGCTCGATTCATTCACAAGACATCCTTTGTGCTGGGATATAGGAATCTCTACATAGAGGTGAGAACGTTTGCGTATGTTGAGAGTAGGAAGGGTATCACGTTAGGACCGCTGGGAAAAGTGCATTCGATGTTATTCTGCGCTTTTTTCGTAAACAGGTTCTGTTAGGGAAACAATTTCCGTGCATACAAGCTAAGACATCACGAAAACTCCTACAAAAGCGCATGTTAGGTATTTCTGGGATACTGCGATTTACTAGAGTTCGACTTGGTTATTATTTTAGATAGCCATGTGGCTTCAGTATAACATTGAGAACATTGCTAGACGTGCTTGCGATGGTATGCGCGGCGATATGTCAGCCACACATCATGCATGGTCCGTTACAATCACTAGGCAGAAAGCAGCTTGTGCTATTCTGGAACGGATTTCTGCAGCATTGCTCGGCAATAAGCTCTTCGCGCTTTGTATATATGTCTTCACTCCTGTCCGGTCGTGTCATCAACAGTGCCTAGGTGAACATATATTTTGAGGGAAATTTCTCTGGTGTTGAGTATGAAGGGGATGCCACCACCTCATGTGTGCAGGACCTGAAAGGGTGCCAGAGTGTGGTTTGACAGCTGACAGACTCATCACTTCGCGGGGCTGCCGGTGCATCCTGACTTCAGGGAGTGTGTGCTGTCCAATGGGTAGGGGGTGGCTGGCGGTGTCTGCTTGTGTCTGTTGCATTATTTTGTTAGCAGTTCTGTAGACTGTGATATGCGCTATTTGGACAGTTTACGAGTACTGAGCGTGTCTACACATCACAGTGCTGCATTATTTAGGAGCAGTTTGCAGATCTGTACTGAAATTATTTCGGTAAATTAGGAGTTGTTTGCGTGTCTGCAGAGCGTTATTTAGGGGTAGTTTACAGATCTGCAGACTGTGTATTGTGACCCCAAGCATGTGTTTGTATCAGTGTGATAAATATACTCCATCCCTAAATCAATTGTGCCAAAATAAATAAAGTACACTCCTTCCTTACTATCTCCAGCAGCCCAGCACAGGCTGAGTCATTTTTGCTCCATTTTTCCCCTCCAGACCACCATCTTGGATTACATCACAGGAGGGATGACAGCACCCTCTCGTTTCAGTACTATGTACTAGGTCAGTTGGACTCTAGATCTCTTGGTGGAGACACTGCCTGCAAAATAAAGACTCATATCCAGCACAGGCAGAGTCCTTTTCCCACCATTTTCCCCCACTCCAGACCGCCATCTTGGGCTACATCACGGAACAGATGACAGTGTGCTCTGGTTGCAGTACTGTGTACTATGTCAGTTGAACTCTAAATCTCTTGGTGAAGACACTGTCTGTCGCCATTTTCCCCCACAATCTTGGATTACATCATAGATGAGAGCACCCTCTGGTGGTGGTAGTGTGTACTAGGTCAATTAGAGTCCAGATCTCGTGGTGAACACACTGGATGGCTGTGCTACATGAAATTGTTTAAATGAAGACTGGTGCATAAATAATAAAGACTTATGTCCACCACTGGTCGAGTCCTTTTCCCGCAAATCCCTAGGAGGAGGAGGCGGTTGGGTGACTGAGGTTAGTCAAAGTGTACTTTCTTTCGTGCCATTTTCTTAGCTTAGTAGATATACGCGAATTGACCTTTCTTTACCGCCAGAATTCAAACTTGTGCGTCAGTTCATAGGAAGAGGTGACTTAGGTTAGTGGGGGTGGCCCAAGTGACCTATCTTCCCGCGATTTTCTTAGCTTACTAGAGGTGTGATACATTATCCTGTTGGAATTTGAACTTTCCGTCATTTTTCTGGGCGAGGGGAGGGGAGGGGAGGGGGGATGACGTCATCGCCACCATCTTGGATAAGGATACTATGCGCCAGAACCCTCTTGCCCCAGTACTCATGTTACATATTTTCAGGGAGGTGTTCTTGTAAATCTCTCTCCACTAAAACATGTGGGTTTCTCATGATGATATGGTGGTGTGGGTACACACAGCAACATCTCTAAGCACCAGTACTAAAATGGAATGAGGTAAGTATAGATAAAAATGGCAAAGGTTCAAAATGGAACTGCAAATGATAACACTCACACACACAAAACAGGGAAAGTCATGTTACACACAGTAAAAAGGGAAAAAGCAGTGGAAATAATTAAAAGACTACAATATGTAGCTATGGCTGACTGAATGGAATAAAAGGGATGAGTCAGACACGCTGTAACACACGAATTATTCAAGCCAGAAAGCTTTTCCCAGAGTCTAGACGCATCCAAAAATCTTAAAAGCTTGACCACACTCATCTGGTCATCAGGTAAAATAGGGAGCACATCCTAGCCTAAATTTGTTTCTGCCTGTGTATCACAAAATAAAATGCAGTCAATTAACGCACACAGCGATTTGCAAGCCACGTTCATCACAGATTTGGAAGCTCCTTTCGTCGGTGGAGGAAACCATGTATGAGAGGATAACGCAAATTCCAGAGTTGGGTCAGGGCCACTTCATCCCGTCAGAGTGACCTACATAAGAAACACCAGATAGTAGGCTTCACTACCTGCAGCTTATTGTCCCTCACTGCCAACCACTCCTCCTGCCACATCTGTATAGATCACTGACTCACCAACGACATCACAGCCTGTAGAGGTACACTGTGTCACGTCATGTTCCCTGCAAACGTCCTTGATGAATTGGTCTGCTCATTTCCAGCAGAACGATACCACCTTCGTCGGATGTTGAACGAAATACAGCTGTTCATGTGGTAAATGCATCATTTTCTCTGCGAGATAAATGTGCTGCAGAGAGTGGAGGGCACTAAGGGAGTTGGAGCAACTGAGAAACGGTTTGCTCTGAACAATTTTAATCTGCTCCAGTGCCTTCAAGATCACATTGAGTTCTGCTGAAAATGCAGTATAGTGATGTGGAAGGCGACTCCTCAAGAGACAGTCGGTAAATACGACTAAACAGCCAAGGGAATCACCTTGATGGGAGAGATCAGTGTTCACAACGTTAAAACCTTGATGCCTATCTAAAAGGTTAAAAAAAAAACGGATATTGAAATTGAAATTCAAGAACGCAAATTTTCTCAAAAAATCCGACAAGTCTAAAATAATACTGAACCTCTTTAGAAGCCAAAGTGGAAATATGCTCCTACCTTGATGTAAAACGTTAAACCAGCTATACCTATCTCTTAAAAGCAATCATTCACACTAATCCCATAGGGTCTTATCGCTTGGCGTCGAGTGTGACAAAGCATTTCCACTGATGGCCGAGCAATCGAATGGTGTGCAGATTTGTATGGTATGAAGAGTGTTTCATTGCACGAGGAGTCACTGCCTGACGTGAAGCATCGACTCACTAGCCACAGCGCAAAGCCTCCGCATGGAACTGATTCTAACCGCCCCAGTGGCCAGCTAAATTCCTTGACTTGTTCACAATATTCAACATTTTTAAATAAGAAGGTCGTGCATACCAATACTCAGGCACCCATATTCAAGCTGCATGTGAATGCTTAAAAAGAATGTCCACAGACTTTTCGGTGGAGAAATTAAGACTTCTTTTCTCTTCTCATCCTTCCAACCATCGAAGATTGAGTTGGCACTGACGAGTTATTGTTCCAAGGCTGAAAGAGGAACAAAAGACAGAAAGTTACCAACAAAGAAAGAACATTGGACAGAACTGACATGATACTATTAATAGCAATGGAAAAGACAGTCGCACTTAAAACTCGACTTGGGAGGGACAGTATTCTCACGCTCAAAGCATTCAGAGAGATTGTCGCTGACTAATATGTAAACCAGTGTGGTGACGAGAGCGTTTGTAGGAAGTTGGGAAGACATCAACAGAACAGGCTGTGCCAACGGTGGTGCAGGCTTGCATTAACAGATGCAGATTAAGTGCTCTACTTCCCTGTAAAAGTATGGGCGCCACCACTAGTCTCCTGTACAGGCTGTTTCAATGCTGTTACAAACAACTTCACGAAACAAGGTAGCGGTATTACCTTAAACGCCTTCTTCAAACCGGAATAAGATGTGCTTTCGATGACTTTAATTTCCTGGACAGTCTTCTCTTCTGCAAAGACAGGATATTTCATGCTGCAAACAGAATGGGGTTGGGAGCAGTTAGAACACATGGGTAGCGCAATATATTGAATACCTGGTTCGTAGGCAGTGGAGCTACGTGTAGACTGACCTCTACAATCCATGGCGGTGTGATTGAAACATTGACACTTACAGCATCACATATGATTAGGTACACAAGGACTAACTTTGAGGTGGAGAATGCCTGATGTAATATACAAGGGTTGGAACTTAAATAGTGGCAACTGTTTATTCACAACCTATACAAAAGAGTTACATGTTTGCACCTGTTACAGTCCTTCAAAGTAGTCACCAGCATTGTGTAGAACCGTTGCCAGCGATGTAGAAGACGTAGTATACCGTTGGCAGAGCCTGTTCTGTTGATGGTGCGAATGGCGCGGTCTACTGCCCGTCGAATCTCTGGAAGAGTTCTGAAGTGAATGTCACGAAGTGGTTCCTTCATCTTCGGAATCAAATCAATGTCACAAGAACTTAAGTCCAGGGAGTATGGTGGATGGTGCTGTATGTCCCAGTCCCACCGACCGAACACAGCAGCCACAGTCTGCGCTGTATACGCCTGCGCACTGTCGTGCAAAATGATGGATGGGTTGCGCAGACAGTGTCACCGCTTCTTTCGCAAAGCCTTGATCACAGTGTCGTACAGTATGACCTCTGGCACTTCAATCTTGATCCAATTCCGTTGTTCCTGTTTCGAAAACATAGTGACACCGTTACGTTAGACCGTTCGCTCACTAGTGACTGTTTCCCTAGATTGCGCGCACACCGGTGACGTGGGACGGACGAGTTCATTTGCTCGGAGTTAAGGCAAGTATGTCAACAACGTGTGCTATCAACGACAATAGTAGATTCCGTTGCATAGTGTCTTCACAAAGGTGTTGCCACTATTTAAGTTCCAACCCTCGTATTCAGGCAATTCTGCACACTGAATTTCCGAATAAAAGAAGTTGGCTTCTGCAACTCATCAACTCTTTTCATCAAAGCTTCACATTCACGTTCCAATTTCCTTTGGAGTTACCTATATCCAATATGTCCTGGTACGTCAAAACTCCTTTGCAACAACTTAGACCAATCTGCATCTCACTACTGGGAGCATATTCCCAAAGTAATTTCTCATTTTAATATCGTGTTCACTTGGGTAGCCTTCAGTGCCTCGATCACAGGTGCAGAATCGTTCAAGTGGTTGATAGATTTAAGCTGCCCTGCAAGTTCCTTTAGAGCGTTATGGATATATAAAGGCAACAGTTTTTTCAAGGAACCTTCTAGGTGTTTAACAGTAAACACATTATCTATCACAGGATGAGCTCTGTTACTGTTAGTGTTTTCTCTTATATTCACAGTTATCACAGGTGAATGAGCCACATGATGCCTCTTTGGAAATTTGGATGTTAATACTGCCCAAAAGACAACCCGAGCTGCAGGGAGTACAGAAAAGTCACTTAGGCTTGATGGAAGTTCCATGAGCAGCTCAGGAAGTAAGCATCCACTAAGACAAAGCTTCACATGCCTTGGAACAACCAAAGTGTGGCAGGTTTCCAAGTGGTTGGTCATTAACGACTGTTCCAGCTCAACAGCCATGCGTCACAACAGTGCACATTATACCATGCTATTGAGGTTTATTGCAGTTGTTTTTATGATATTCATAATCTGGGTACTTAGCCAAGATTCCCTGTGTCAAACAATGGTTCACTCCTATGCTGCATAGTGGTTGCTAAAACATGCTCAGTGTTTAGAGTTACAGAGGATTGCTGGCTCTCACCAGTCCCTATCTCAGGAAACTTGGGTTCACCAAGCTTCCATCTAGACAGAGCTTAAAATATCTTGGTACACATGAGGTGAGGCAGGTTCCCAAGTGGTTGACCATTAATGACTGTTCCAGCTCAGCAGCCATGCGTCTCAACACTGCACAATACACCATGAAATTGAGGTTTTTTATAGAGGTTTGCATCATCCTCACCATAAAGGCACTTAAACCAAGATCCCTGTTCCCTGTAACACACAGTGATCCTCTGCCGACACACACTGGGCGCTGAAACATGCACATATCTCACAGTTTCAGAGAACTTGGAGCACTCACCATTCCCTGGCTCAAGAAACTCGAGTTCACCAAGCCAGCAGCAAGCAGACGACTGCTGAGCTTCCTGAGGTGCCTGTCATTTAGAACCGCATGGGGGACGTGGGACTTTACAAAAAATACTATGGACACGGCTAGCGATACCCACAATGTGAGCTTTTAACTGACCACCAAAATAAGTTACCAGCGTTACTGTGTAAAAGTGACAGTAGATTTATCAGTGAACACCAAATAGCTAATGATAAAATTCCAGTCATTTAACTTCATCTCATTTTCGAAGTTGCTGAGTCCACTGTAAATATCTTGAACGTGGAACACTGACAGATGTAGCACCTCTGCTTATCCTTGTTGAACGATTACAATCATCCAGCTAAATAATGCCTTGTATTTCATCCACACTTTTCACTTTCCACGTTCATAAGAAATATGACTGCTGGCCACTGCACCAGTCTCACGCGGAAACATGTATAAACACTCTTGGATCTGTTACACTTCCCTTAGTGAATCGCCTAACGTATTCTCTACAAGCAGAAGGAGGGTTTCCCTTACAAAACCTACAAACTGATAGTATATCGGCGTCCTCAGAATATCGAATTACATGTGGGATGCCTAAGTGATACAATAGAATAGGTCAACAAATCACAATCAGAGTTGAAAAATTCAGTTATGTCTACTCAAGTACGACTTTACATCTTGAACTTCAATATGACTTTACATTTTGAACTTCAAAAAAATATTGACAATCAAGAGCTAAATCCACCGCAACTTGAGTACCAACAAGGAAAATAAAACTTAACTATGTAACTAGCAGTATATCCGAAACCAATAAAAATATTGGAGGCATTTTATGTGGAATGTCAGTTGGAACCAGCCTATACTACCACCTCCTAAAAGACAAATAAACGACGCACCACGAAGGAATTATCCGAATGATAAGGAAATTAGCAGATGCGATATTCATATACAGACAAAGAAATGATTACAATTGCAGAAAAATTGAATGATTTATACAAGAGAAATAATCCCACAAATCGAGCAAGTCAATAATGCGCTGGTCCACCACTAGTTTTTATGCAAGAAGTTATTCGGCTTGACATTTATTGACAGAATTGTTGGATTCCTCCTGAGGGATATACTGCTAAATTCTGTCCAATTGACACATTAGATCGTCAGAATCCCGAGAAAGCTGGAGGGCTCTGCCCATAATTCTTCACACATTCTCAATTTGTCAGAGATTCAGCCACGTTACTGGCCAAGGAGGGGTTTGGTAAACATGACGACAAGCAGTAAGAACTCTCGATGCGTGCATTCGGGCACTACCTCACTGAAATGTAAGCCCATGATGGCTTGCCATGAAGGACAACAAATCAGGGTGTAGAATATCATCGACATACCACTGTGTTGCAACGGTGCCACAATGACAACCAAATTGGTCCTGCTATGAAAAGCTTGGCACCCCAGACCATCACTCCTTGCTGTTGGGCTGTATGACGAGCGACAAACAGATTGGTACCCCACTGCTGTCCATAGTGTCTCCAGACATCTCTTCACTGGTCATCGGGGCTCAATTAGGAGTAAGACTCATCACTGAAGAGAGTTCTATTGACGTCGATAAGATGAGGCCAAAGGTGTGTCTGGAGAAGCTCTGGACAGTGGTGGGATACCAGTCTGACTGTCATATGGTCCGACAACCAGGAGTGGTGGTCTGGGGTGCCATTTCTTTTCATAGCAGGACCCCTTCTGTTGTCATCCGTAGCATCCTTACAGCACAGCGGTATATCGACGCGATTCTACGCCCGTTTTTGTTGCCTTTGGTGGCAAGCTATGCTGGGTCTACATTTCAGTAAGATAATGTCCGTCCACACGCAGTGAAAGTTCCCATTGCTTGTCTACGTGCTTACCAAACCCCACCTTGGACACCAAGGGCGCCGATCTCTCCCCACTTGAGAAACTTTGGAGCATTATGGACAGGGCCCTCTAACAAGCTCAGGATTTTGACCCTCTGCCTCAGTTGGACAGCGTATGGCACGATGTCCCTCAAGAGGATATACGACGCCTCTATCAGTCAAAAAAAATGGCTCTGAGCACTATGGGACTTAACAGCTGTGGTCATCAGTCCCCTAGAACTTAGAACTACTTAAACCTAACTAACCTAAGGACATCACACACATCCATGCCCGAGGCAGGATTCGAACCTGCGACCGTAGCAGTCGCGCGGTTCCGGACTGTGCGCCTAGAACCGCGAGACCACCGCGACCGGCCCTCTATCAGTCAATGCCAAGCCGCAAAACTGCTTGCAGGAGGGCCAGAGGTGGACTAACGCATTTTAACTTGCTGAGTTTATTAATTTTTTGAATATATTACCCAATATTTCTGAAATTGTATTCATTTGTTTGGACGCACATGTACATCACATCTGCCGATTTCTGTTTCATTCGGATAATTCCTTTGTGGTGCGATGTTTTTTGTCTTAGAGTGTATTTACCATCTATATTATGAAGTACCTAAACAGTCACCCAATCCTAATTGCAAATTAAAGATCTAACTGCTTCCTGAGGCAACAGATATTTAATTTTCAGCATTTCATATAATTATTGATCAAAATGAAAAATATAAAATGATTTCATAGTAGAGGTATAACATCATGAGGAAGATTTAACACAATAATTATTAAAGTTAGAAACTGTATTGATTCTTCTTTTCTCTAGGCATTGTAGCTCATGGTGTGCAAGTAATACAACTATATTCATCCAGTATTAGAGACTGATATTACTTAGTGACCTCCAACAAATTTTAGACATAATTTCAAACCTTTTGGAAACTTCTCATTGACAGCATCCCCCTACACGAGCGCGCGCGCGCGCGCGTGCTCACACACACACACACACACACACACACACACACAAGTAATGAAGGGAAGAATGCTTATCGCATACTACATTCTCACTGTTGATACAGTAAAAAATCACCAACAAGACGTTTCATTTATTGTTTTCTTATTGCTCAAACTATTCACAAAACATTTTGCAGACAGCAGCACATGTATCATTGAATATACAGGAAAATTATGTCATCGTACAACACATAGTTTGGGAGACAAGACGCCATAAACACTGAGATGCGTGAAAAACTTGCTTTTATTAAAACGGAGCCATTTTATACATGCGAGTTCGATTCTTTAAAGACTGGGTGTTAGGAGGGTTGGGGGAGGGGGTGACGTTGGTTCCTCCAGAAACACCATGCATACAGATGTTCTAAATTTGCTATCGTACGAAACTCAGGGGGAAGATCTTTGGGTAAGTATTCGTCATTTAAAATCTTTAATCTTACACACTGCATTTAGTTTCATCTTAGGGGTTGAGCCTTGTGAGTAACATGCCAGTATCTAAACCCTTCTTGTACCCTCATTTATTATCTGACCCTCTACATGTAAAAACATAGCAGAACGCTGGAAATAAAAGTAGCAGTTATTATTAGAAATATCAATACACGATCTATATGGCACCACGTGCAAATAACCGACACATTGCAGCAAAGGCTCCAGAGTAGTCTACAGATTCAAATGAATGGCCTGCGAAGAAGACTTTCAGTTCAGTTTTGAAAAATTGGGGTTAATTTATTTGTACAGTATGGCAGGAACGAAACTGAGTTGATATCCTGATCAGGATGGTCAAGTAAATTATAAGTCCCCCAGTTTTCAAAACAATAACCTTGAAGATTTTATTTAAGAAAATGGATATGCAAATAAGGCCCCTACAGAGGAGAGATGGCCACTAAGTTCAAAATGTGTAGGATGGCTTGGGAAGCAAAAGAGGAACGTGTAAACTGGTCAGGTGCTGGCGTGGAAGAGAGTGTAGTGTCTCTATTGAGTTTTGTGCACACTCTTGTCTGAGTCACCAAGTGAGCCTCTCATGCTACCCAAAGGATGGCTAAAAGAGGCCACGGGAAGATGCCCCTATTTCAGCAATCCTTACCATGAGAACCGTAACAAGTCAACAGAGTACGAGTATCGACGTCGCAAAGCTGGCCCAGCCACCACGGCATGGAGAAGTGGCCACTAAGACCAAAGGTACAGTATGTCCTGGGAGGATGGAAGAGGAACGTGTTAGCTGGCTAGGTGCTGGCGTACAATAGAATGTTGTGTCTCTACTCCGTCCTCAGTGTGCCTTCTTCTGAAACACCACATGATCCTCTAACGCAGCCCCAAATACCAAGGATGGATAACGAAGTCCACTGAAGGAAGGCATCCCTTATTCAGCAGTCCTTATTGTGAGAACCTTAGCAGGTCAACAGCATGTTCTGTAGCCA